>NW_003299074.1:445321-516001 GCF_000151645.1 Tuber melanosporum
TCGAAGCTAAGGATATGGTGAAAATGTAGCCGAGATTGGTAGATAATCCCTCTGTCGGCAACCTTGGGTTGATTTGTGGGCTAGTGTTCTAATCACTGTTCTAGTATTGGGAATTATTCCCAAAACCACTATGCATCCCTGCACCTAGTTGTAATACTCAGTGAAGTCTATTGACTTATGTGGTAGTGTTCCTCGGAGTTCTAAACTATTGTAATTATTATAGGGTTGATGCAAATATATTAGATTCTTGTTAAGATCCTTTACTATTCGATACCGTCTCTTTATATAAAAACGTTATGTGACCTATTGCCCCGTGCCAAAGATGTCATATCTTTAAAGCCTAGTCACCCTCTGGGTAGCTGACTGATTTACTCTGTTCTACTTCCCAGACATACTCAAAGCTCCTCTCACATATATCCTGTGAACAGGATCCGCTCAGATGGACACCACGATGTATACAGTATTATTTTGACATTTTCAATTCTGTGGCAGCATAGTCACAGGTTACAACAGAGATTGATATGTATAATAAGGTATGGGCCCCATAAGGGGGCTTCAGGAGGGTGTTGGAGACCCAAGATTCCAACTCCAAGTAGGGTTACCCTACCTCTGGTGATTTCTAGGTATTGGATCCCAGTATTTCTAACCAATGCTCTCTGTTCAGTACTCTTGATGCTGTCAGTTTCATGTCTTGGTTTTGGTCCTTGTGGGAGACTGTTCAGCTATGAGATCTTGTACCTGACTACCCCAGTGAATAGGCGCCAGGTCATTAGGGACAATCTTATAATACTCCCTTTGAAAGAATAAAGGTACTGCCAATGTATATATTATTCTTTATTGATCCCTTGACCTTGTGGTAAGAAGGACATCTGTACTCCCACTCAGGTCATAATTACATGGTTGATTCCTTTGCTTCAACATCCTCTTTTGCCATTAATTTCAATTCCTAGACAGTATATTTCTTCTAGACCACCTGAACACTATCGTTGTCGCTACCCATGAAATGAACTAAGTCATTTCTTCATCTAGACCCAGTTCCCAGAATGTATTGCCTCTTAGGACTTGAGCGGTAGAGGTCTTTCTGAGACCGTGAACTACCGCCACTATTCTGGACCTTGGAATCTTGAATGAGTGGTCATCTGCCCATGTTCTAGGTACCTGAATTTGTTCCCTGCAGTTTTTATACTCATAGGTTTTTCTTTCCGCAATGAGTGCAACAGTATTCCCACTTTCTTTTGTCAATTGTTGACTGTAGGATTCCTGTGTGAGCTTTTCTGAAGTTTGTATGTGTCAACTTCGTAGTCTCAGTAGACCTCTTTACCAGTTTCTCAAGATTCAGTTCCTACTTTCGCTTTTTTGAAGGGTCCACCTCCCTTTATAAAGAGTTTTTCTCTTTTTACCTTTCGTTGGTTCTTGTCCACAGGTTTTTTGTCTCGGAATGTTTTTACAGGTTTTGGTTTATCTCTATCTAGGTGGTCCTATTCTGGCTGTTCTTCCTCATCCCTCCATGCTTCCCCTACTGGCTTTTCTCATTCTGTGTCGCTATCGTATTTGTTCAAGGAAAGTTGCCATCTAATCTTGGAGGGCAATTTTCTGTCACACACTATATGCCAGGCTGGTCCTGTTAGTTGAGCATGGAGATTTAGGTTATGCATCTTCCCCATGAATATCTGACTATTATTTTTATGCTCAACTAATTTCATGTCTTGTATGGCTTTATGTCTTTCTTCAAGAGAAGTGTACCAACTAGTAAATTCATATTCAAAATGAGTCCATGAGCTTAGTTCCTGGTCTTGTTATTCTCCTCAGAGGCCATCCATTGCAAGTCAATACCAGACTGCTATTGAACTGACTTGACTTCCTTTTATTGTACCTAGGACGTAGATGATACATTCCTGATTATCATCCCAAATCCTAAAGTTCTATTTAAAGTAATCTACAAATTGGGTTAACTAATAGTAGACATATTGACTGGCCTTTGCTTCGAAATATGAGGGCAGGTCTGCCACTTGTTTAACAGTTTGGGCCAATTCTTCTCCAAGCATATTAGCTGTTCTATGTTGTTCAGGAGTTAGCCCTCATTTAATCCTAAATGGTCCTCTTCCATGCTTTTCTTCATTTCCATCGTCATCTCCATCATCGCCTCTATCATCTGGGTAACCACCCGGTATTATTGTGGTTGGAGGTTCTCCCTCCCTTTGATTCCCCTTATCTCAGGCAGGGATTTCCTCTGATTCTTCTCTATCTGCAGCATCGTCCCATTCTTCTAGGACTGACTCCAATATAGCCTGCTGACAACTCAGATGTCTGCTGCCTTGTACTTTAATTGAGTCAAGTACTAGCACTAAGATATCAGATATGTGGGTTTTATCCCTTTGATTGGTACAGGTAAATTGATCATAGTTGTCTTCCTCCTGTTCTTGTCGGGCCGTTATCTTTGATACTAGAGTTTACAATACTTGGTTCTGTTGGGTTTGTTGTGCTCTGAACTCCTGAAAAGCTGGTTCCAGAGGCAGGTTGCATTCAAGAGCTTCTCACTGCAGTTGGGTGGTTACTCTCTCATGCTACTCTTGTCGTACATTTTGTGCTGCCAATTGGGAGGCAATTTCCCTGTTAAACTTTTCTTAGATCTCTCAGATGTCTGCTTCCACCACAGTATACTGATGTAATATAACAGTAATGTCACTTTCATGTATGTCTTGTTCTTCCAGAAATCATTACTGAACTTCTATCAGCCCTCATACGTTCGCTAGTGGGTCAACTGACAGAGTATTAAAGGCAATATTGGCAGTATCAATACTAATTAAGATGTTCTGCCAGATTTGACCTATGACTATTCCTACCCTGGTAGCAAGTCGTGCGAGGTCTGCTGCATGGGTATTCAGGTGTGGTGTAGAGGATCTTGAAATGAGAGAGGGAGCTCTTAAGGACGGAGGGATACTGGGAGCTTTACCTGAGAGTCCTGTGAATGGTTTCCAGAGAGCTGGAGGGAGAGAGAAGGAATGACTAAAACTTGTGGGGTGATTATCTCCCATAGTATCCATTGGTTCCTCCAGAGTAATCTGCTTTCGGAGGTTGTGCTATCTCCTTTGCTCGTTTGCAAGCTTCTTCTTTTTTCTCGTAGAGAACTAAGAAGTCCGGGTTTCGCAAGTTTCTCTTTGTATAGAATATGTGGCGAGACACTTGGTGTCCTGGCTTCATCATGTGTAGGAGGAGGTAGGTAGATAGGTAGAGAGCCTTGGTAACAATGAGATCTAACAATATACTGTTCGGTAGAAATAACCTGATAGACTTCAGAGTTGTCTAGGCCATCCATGATTCGTTTCTGTAGATGGTGATTGTCTAGAAAGGCTTGAATTGACTCATTTCGTTTATGACTACTAAGAGCAAAGTAAAATACATAAGGTAAGATAGAATTGTAAAAACAATATCATATTATTAAGGTTTCTTCTCTGTTACTCAATGATGTCTCAAGGCTTGAGAAGTACTACGATATTTATATTCCACACCTGAATATTCACGGACTGTATCTATCTATTATACCACTATATACTTCTCTGATTATAACTCGCAACATCAGGTATTCTCCATTGTGCGAACATCCAGAGACCCTAAAAATTACCACACTCTGTTCCGTAATTGCAATATTGCTAACTGGAAATCATGCTATTTCCAAGAGTAATTATCCAAATATCAGAGTCTTTAGACATATGGCCTAGTTCTCAAGTCGACCTTAGTTAGCCTCAATTGTCTGCATCATTAATGAGAAGAGCAGTTGCATCTGTGGGTTGTATCTACTCAGGTAGTCGTAATCGCGACCTTTCCTGGTTCCTGACTTCAAATCTTCATAACTTCTGACTCAACTAATAGATATCTTCCGGAGGACTCCCTACTAATTCACAGGAAGCTATTCCACCAAATTGACAGATAATCCCTGTGTCAGCAATGCTTGATTGCTCTGGTTAACATGGTTCCAATTGCTATTCTGATATTGGGAGTCCTCCCCTCAGCTACAAGTAGTTCAAAACCTGGTTGTAATACTCTGTAAAGTCCATTGACTTCTATTGTAGTGTTCTTCAGAGTTCTAGATTCTTTTGTATATTGTAGGGTGTGTGTGAATGTATTAGTTTCTGTTAGGCGGAGACAACTTGATAGACTTCAAGGTTGTCTAGGCTAATCGAGATTCGTTTTTGTAGATGGAGATTGTCTAGAAAGGCTTGAACTTTACGCGTTTCGTTTATAACTACTAGAAGCGAAGTAAAATAGGTAAAGTAGGGTAGAATTGTAAAAACATTATTATATTGTTAAGGTCTCTTCTCCGTTGCTTGATGATGTCTAAAGCTTGGGAGGCACTTCGATATTTATATTCCACGTCTGAGTATTCACAGACTACATCTATTTATCATACAATTATGTACTTCTTCAATCATAATTTGCGACATCGAATTTTCTTCCAAGGTGTGAACACCTGTGGACTCTGAAAACTATCACACCCTCTTCAGTAATTACGATATTTCTTCTTAGGAAACGTGCTGTTCCTAATAGTAATATCCCGATTAGCAGAGTCCTTAGACTTATAGCCTAGTTCTTAAGTCGAACTGAGTTGGCCCCAATTGTCTTCGCCATTGATAAAATGATCTGTTTTATCCACGGCTATATCTGCAAAGGTGGTCGTCATTACAACCATCATAGGTCGTCTGACTCTGATCCTTTGTAACTCCATACCCAACTAATAGATTTTCTCTGGATAACTTTCTATTAACTCGCAGGAAGCTATTCTACCAGATTGGTAATTAATCCCTTGGTCGGCAACCCTTGGTTGCTCTCTGGGTAGTAGGTTTCAGTAACTATAATAGTTTTGGGAATCACCCCATGACTACAACATGTTCCGAAACCCAGTTGCAACACTCCGTGAAGTTCGTTGGCTTCTTTGGTAGTGTCTTTTAGAGTTCTAGACTCTTCTGGTAGATGTAAATGTATTGGTCTCTAGTAGAGATCCTTTACCATTTGATACCATCTCTTTGTGCGAAATCGTCCCGTTACTTATGGCCTATGCCAAAGGTGTCATGTCCTTGAAGCCAGGTAACTCTCTGAGTAGTTAACGGAATTACTCAGTTCCACTTCCCAGACCTAGCCGAAGGTCCTCTCTCATATATCCTACGAACAGGATCCAGTCGGACAGACGGCGACGACGTATATGGTGTTATTCTAACACCTTCAATTCTGTTGTAATATAGTCACAGGACGCAACTGAGATTAATATATATGATGACGTGCGGGCCCCGTAAGGGAGCCGGAGGGGGGTGTTGGAGACCAGAGATTCCGATTCTGAGTGGGGTTACTCTACTTAGGGTGGTTCCTAGGTATCAGGTTCTGGTATTACTAATAATTTCTCATTGAGATCCTTTATCATTCAATATCATCTTTTCGTGCAAAAACAACCTTTTACCTATGGCCTATGCCCATGATGTCACATCTTTAAAGCCTTGTAACATCCTAGGTATTTCATGGATCCACTCTATTCTACTTCCCAGAGCTAGCTGAAGGTCCCCACTCATAAATTCCTTGAACAAAAACCTGTCAGACAGACGGCCACAATGTAACGTGTTGGCAAGGTGCTAATCACCTTATCAGTAATAGATACGATAGTTGGCAGGTGGCCTGCTCTTCCAGAGAGGAGGCGAGAGCTGAGAACTAAAGGAGGCTTCGAAGGTGTACTGGGGAACAAAGAAGTAACCGTTCAACCAAGTATATTGAAATACTGTCTGTCGAAATCTGCCTTTTCTATCGTAGAAACAGGCAGTCTTTAAATACACAAATCTGTTCATGTCTAGCATGAACAAAACTAATCAAAGGTATCAATCGATACGCTTTGGTAAAACTCCTTAAGTATCAAAGCGATACTTAAAACAAAACATAAAACAAAACCAAGTATCAAACGATACTTAA
Organism: Tuber melanosporum; assembly: GCF_000151645.1. Taxonomy (NCBI): domain Eukaryota; kingdom Fungi; phylum Ascomycota; class Pezizomycetes; order Pezizales; family Tuberaceae; genus Tuber; species Tuber melanosporum. The sequence goes on from NW_003299074.1 coordinate 451,271, forward strand.
AACAAAACATAAAATAAAACCAATAACCAAGTACCCGTACCGGTTACACACAACATATATGGTGCTATTCTCACACTTCCAATCGTGTGGTATTATAGTCACAGGACGCAACTAAGGTTCAAATGTATGGTGACGTGAGGGCCCCATAAGGGGGCCAGAAGGTGGTGTCAGAACCAGTGGGTTGCGATTCTGAGAGAGGTTACTCTACTTATGATGGTTCCTACGTATCGGATCCTGGTATTCCTAACAGACCTTAACAATATAATATTATACTTACTATTCTATTCTATTTCATCCACTTTACCTTATCCTTAGTAGTCATAAACGTAAAGAGTATAGTTCCAGCCTTTCTAGACAATCTCTGTCTACAGAAATGAATCTTAATTGGCCTAAATAACTCTAAGTCTATACAGGTTGTCTCTGCCTAACTGGTTTCACGCATGACTTACTCAAGTCATATGACTTGTTTATGTTATGATTTGTTATATTTCACACATAACTCGCTTATGAGTCCGGGGTTTTGCGCATATGTCTTATTTACGAGGACTTTACATAACTTAAAGTTATCAGTTATCAGGATTAGCGTTGGTAATAAGAGCACTATATAAGGAAGCTGGTACAGCTGAGGAGGATTGGCTCTTTACACTTTGTTCTAAGTAATTTCCTTACTTATTACTTTAAATAAATAAAACATCTTTACACTCTTTATCCTTTATATTTCTCACCAGTGTAAGGGCAATATTTCTATACATCACAACAGTAGGTGTTATCTAAGTAAGTATAGTTAACATAGGCCAAAGGGTCTAAGAACTATCAAAGAAAGAAGATATATTTATATATCAAGATAAGGTAATATTTCCTGTTGCTATATATTAACAAGAACTTTGAAACGTTACAATACCCTTAAATTGCTATACAAAATACTTAAATTTTCAAATTTTGTTCTATCTTAAATGAACTAACAGTTTTGAGCTCATAGTTAGAGAATAAGAGCATATTATGAATGAGATGCTAATAGTTTAGCTGAATTACAAAATAGCATTACAAAAACTCAGTGAAGTTATTATAGAGTTATATTCTCTCCAACTACTATATTAAATTAGTACTATACCATACCTTATATAATATTCAAATCTTCTTCACAATATTATAATAATATATTATTAGTATATATCAGAATCCTCATTATCCATCTCTTGTGGACTTGGCAACTTCTTGTATTACTCTTGTACTACTCCTCTTTCATTTTCTATGTTATATGGTTGACAGTCCTCTCTTATTGCAGCCTATTATCATAGCAGTTAAATGTCAATCTTGTACAACGCCAGCTCGACTACCGTCTCCGTATGACCTGAGTCTCCGGTATACAGTTTAGAAGAGAGGCAGTTGATTTGTCAAACTTCGTTCCTCAACTACCTAGAGTTAACCTCAAATTATGATTTGGGAATTTGAAAACGTTGGAGGTGTGAAATTTGCAAATCATGAGTTCAATTTGGGACAATCTCAAATCACTGCGAGGCAAACATGCCCGCTTACTATATTATGGGGTCATATGATATCACTCGTTTGCGTATTTTTCCTTCAAATGTGCCTCCGATATTTGTCTACTCCCACCCAAAATCCGCTCTCCTTTATGTTTTGATAACCCCACCAAAACGAAGGATCTTTCCATTCCCTCCCCCCGTTAGTTTGAAGCTAGAATGGTATTCTATCACCAGATGCAGTTATTTTATTTTTCCTCAAATGTATTGATGTCGATATACCATTAGGTCCCGACCCCCACCTTCCATCACCCCGCTCAGTGTTCAAGGTACGGGTGTTCACGGTACGGAGCTCCCTCACCATACGGATTTATTCCCGTACCTTACCAAGGGAAAGTCTTTCCTGGTGGGATAGGGCGGGATATACCGTAGTAGGTCGTCTACCGGTACTCGAGCAGAAAGCTGAATAGAGTACCGGTGGATACGGCAATTCTAGTCATAAATGCCAAGTCACTGCTCCTCCTTCCATCTTCACGGAGTCAATCACGGAATCAGCAAGAGAGAGCTGGATCAGCAGCTTTGCAGAAATCCGAAACTCGTTCCCCCCCCTAGATGATCGCGCCCGACATCTCGATGAACAGCAACTTGGCAATCTCAAGCCTTGTTCAGCCCCTCCGAGTGACAAAATAAAAACAACTACCATACCTTACCAGAGTGGGAGCAATTCGAACGCCATGGCGCACGGTCCAATTATTGGGATTCTCAGGTTTTCCAGTTCTCAAGGTATTTTTAACCTTTCTCTTCCTTTTCCCGTTTTTTCGTTGGGCACCTCGCTACTCGACCCTTCCTAGGTATGGTCCCTTTTTCCCACTTTTACAGTACGCACAGCGCTCGTCCATCAATCAGTGTATGGACCCATTAACCGGAACAGATAGAGGATTCATTTGGCTGGTTTAACCTCAAGTAACTACGGCACATATCCCATTTCTTGCCGTACCTTTAGTATTAATTACCTTCGCACCCGGGAGCCCCACACACCACCTCCTGGGTTGGGAACGGAAGGCTGCCAGTGAAACGACAACATGCAGCTCTTGTATGATGTGGTAATTCGAGTGAGACCCTGTGCAAGCCAAGGGCGTACAAGCCTAGGCGAATGGAGAACCCCTTTGAGACAGCCAGCCGCAAATTGCCGCGCATTGGTTTCCGGACGTACGCAATTGGGGGAGGCGAGGTCTTATTTACTTATTTATATAACTGAAGAGCCTTTTGTCAAGTGTAGGAATACCCCGTATTTGGATCAGCCTGCTGATCGATGCAAACTGGCCGGACGAATGGGTGGGGGGGAGGTTTTTCTGAGGGCCAAATGTGAGAGGGATTGGGTTGCGGGGTATGCATGATAAGGTAGGATACGCTTACGAGTACTCGAGTACTCGAGTACCTGAGGCATCACGATCGTAGTCAGCGGAGAGCTTTTTGGAGATGTTACCGTAGCGTATTTTTGCTGCCATTATTTAGTATCATCATGTACTCGAGTACAGTACTGTGAACGGAGCTTTCTACTATTTTGTATTTGGATTGTCAACAAAAGATGGCTTAACCGGTAAATTAACAAGAGTTTAATAACAGCAACATTGGATCCCACATTGCCATTTCATTAATGTCGATCGCGGTTGCTGAAATCAACACAACACCACCATGCAGCAGCGCCCTAACGTCCCCTCAGCAATCTCCCCCAGTGAACCACCCCCAGGCCACCACCCGAATATCACAACTTTCCACGGCAAAAACCCGCACGAAAAAGCACATTCGGTCTCCATCCTACACTTACACTGGCCAAGTTCTACGAGTACTCGTAGTCCTTCCCCGCCACCCTCGCACAAAGAAGCCATGCCAAGAAACCAACCACTGGGTTACTTGTAATATCAAAAGCAAAAAAGCAAGATAGGGGGGGGGGACGAAAAAAAGAACATGAAAATACGAAAGCTGACACTCGCTCGACAAGCGAAGGCAAGTAACATAAAAGCCCGTACCTCCGATCCTTCGACGCGAGTTTCTACCTCCTCTCAGTACCACTCTCGCTCCTACTACTCCAGTACTCTCAATTTTTTTTCTTTCTCCCCACGGCTGCAGGATTGCTTGATTGGTCGATCAATTGAGGTTGCTCACGTTCCCTACAAAAGGATAAAAGAGACGAAATAAAATAAGCATGCGCTCCTCAAATATTCTCGCGAAGCTACTTGCGCTCGCTTCGATCGTTGGAATTGTTGCAGCCCAAACCTTCTCCATTGTTCCTCCCCCAACTACGACCGGGACCGGGGCCGGGGCCGGGACCTCTCCTACTACTCTTACCCCCCCGAGGCCGTCGACTGTATGTTAAAAAGTCTACCCTCCCTGACACTCCTTACTAACTGGGGGCATAGCCAACGGGTCCTCCGAGTTCTCCGGTAGCTCCAGTAACTCCAGTAACTCCAGTAACTCCTAGTGGAGTAAGTCAATTCCCTTGATCCTCTTCCGCCCTTTCTGAAAGGTACACGCGGGGGGTTTGATAGTTTATTAACTGATTAATTGATTCAGCCGAGCATTCCCTCCGCCACGACGAACACCACCAGCAGATCAGCCGGCCTCACGACTGGCCTCAGCATCCCGTCGGGAAATTCCACTGGACCGGCTGTTGCTTCCAAGACGGGCGATACTGCTGGTGGTTCCGGAGAGGAGAAGTCTGGTACCGTTAGCTCACCTACTGGCGGTTCCGGCTCGGGTACAAGCGGTGACGGTTCGGTATCTCCCGCTTCTTCTTCCAAGCCTGCGACCACCTCTTCCAGTGGTGCCGCGGATAGGAATGGTGGAAGCGTGCTCGCTGTGGTGGTGCTTGGGTCGCTCGTGTGGTTCTTGGGATGAGTGTGATGGACAATAATGTTAGGATGGGCTAGACGTGTTTTTAAATGTACTTTTTTGTAATGGTTAATATCGATTCGTATTGGGATTCAAATCTGTTTTTCCAAGTGTTTCCAAGTGGGGAGGGGATGGTGTTGAGCCAGATTTTGTGAAAATGTGCGGGAGGTCAAGTTCTGGGACGACTTGTCATACCACTCTGCACTTACTAGATTCAAGTCTGTCAAAGTGGTTGTTTGGTGGACTAACATTCATTCACTGTGCGCCGTCCAACCAAGCTAATTCTGAACTCTTATCATACTTGGACTACCAAATAACCATCCGCACACCCACCATCCAAACGAGACAAATACCACAGCCGAAAAGGTGCAGAGTATGATACCGTAATTCACACCAGCAACAACCAGCACTGCCCGCCCACCCAAATACTCGAGTATCGCCAAACCCAATCACAAAGACCCACCACACCAGAGCTGATCTCCCAAAGACACGCACAAATTCACTTTCCGATCCAATTCCAGAAACCACCAACACTCCCCTTGCTTAACTCACTTACCAATTTGTATGATACCCGGCCGCAACACACACACACACCTCCACCCGAACCCATAATCACAGCCTACAAATCGCACCATACTCACTCACCTCCCCCCACCCAAATTCGTGCCATCTCACCACTTTCGATCCGACCGACACACCGCTCAATCCCCCCACCCCACTACACCTTTCCCGTAACTTATTTGTACGCTACATTACCATCTATCTCATCACGGATGAACGAACAAACAAATGGACAATTATATACGGGATGCTGTGTTTATACCCCGCGATAATCCCTTTCACTATCTCGCCAACCACACACGTCGTAATATGTATTTGATTTGCAGGAAATACATCTAAGGGCGCATGGTTTAGGGGTATAATATCTCATTTGCAATGATTCTTCTGAGGAGTCATAAAAATTTGAGATGGTCCTGGGTTCGATTCCCAGTACGTCCATTCTTTTTCCATTTTCTCTTTTACTCGAATGCTGGTTAGTATCCATCCATAAATAAAGATGTTCATTCACTTACAATATCTTGTATGATGCTCCTCTATTTCTATTTTATTCTGTTCTACTCGTTGGATCACTGTCGGCCATGTGACTTGTCAACCATCGCTGCAGGTGTCATGCAAGGAGACCAACAACTTCGCTACTTTCGCGACATTTTGTAAAATTTATGACTTCTATTCTATCATTTAAGAGGGGGGATTTTGCTCTACGAGGCCTTTCCTCGTTTTCCCAAACACAGCTTGCACTTGAAAATGGTGGTTAAAAATTAGAAAATGAAATCATGCCCGCACAAAATCACTGTACTAGAACGAGCGAGTGAACACTTTCCCGTTCTTTCACCATATCTGAGTAGCTACCCAACAATTTATTTGTCCAATTGTTTATTTAGGAGCGATCATAAGCTCCGGACGAACAAGTTGATCAAACTAGAACCCCGTCAGCACCCACTCATCCTCCCGAACCACCCGCTCGTGGGGGAGTAGGGGAAATGCGTACCTCTTCATTAGTCAAAGCCCCTAGCTCCAGCGCCGATTGCTTCAGTGTTATCCCTTTACGGTGCGCGTTCTTGGCAACTTTACTCGCCGTGTCGTACCCGATCTTTGAATTCAGACAGGTGACCAGCATCAAGCTCTCATGCAAGAGCTTTTCAATCTTGTCCTCATTCGCTTGGATTCCCACAACGCAGTTATCTTTGAAACTAGTCATACCGTCGGCTAGGAGGGTAATAGAATGTAGGAGGTTCTTGATAAGGACGGGTTTGAAGACATTGAGTTCAAACTGTCCTTGTGAGCCGGCCACAGTTATTGTTGTGTTGTTTCCTGGAGGGAATTAGTTGGTAGAGGAAGGAGAAAGGAACAGGAGAAGGCACCGATTACTTGTGCACAAACCATAGTGATGGCTTCGCACTGGGTTGGGTTGACTTTTCCGGGCATGATGGAGCTACCAGGTTCATTCTCTGGAAGGCTTAGCTCACCAAGACCGCAGCGGGGACCAGATCCCAAATACCTAATGTCGTTGGCGATTTTCATCAAGGAGCAGGCGAGGGTATTAAGCGCTCCACTCGCCTCGACAATGGCGTCATGGGCTGCCAATGCTTCGAACTTATTGGGCGCAGTCTTGAACTCAGTTCCAGTCAACCTGGACACTTCTGCGGCGACTGCAACGTCGAAACCCTTCTTGGTATTGAGTCCAGTACCAACAGCAGTCCCCCCCTGCGCCAAAAGCTTAAGTCGAGGAAGGGTGGCCTCAATTCTCTCAACCCCGAATGCCAACTGAGTGGCATACCCCGAAAACTCCTGCCCCAATGTCAAGGGGGTAGCATCCTGAAGATGCGTTCTCCCGATCTTGATGATATTTTCAAAGGCCTCAACCTTCTCCTGGAACGCTGCCAACAAAGCCTTCAGGCTAGGCAGCAGCTTCGTCTCAATCTCTACGACGGCCGCGATGTGCATTACTGTGGGGAACGTATCATTGGAAGAAGCACTCATGTTGACATGATCGTTCGGATGGACCGGGCTCTTACTGCCCATTTCCCCTCCAAGGATCTCAATAGCTCTATTGCTGATGACCTCGTTCGCATTCATGTTTGACTGAGTGCCGCTGCCGGTTTGCCAGACCACAAGTGGGAAGTGCTGAAGGAGTTTTAGGGAAATGACTTCATCTGCTGCTTGTTGGATGGCCCTGCCAATGTCCTCGGGTAGGCCATGACTCATGTTCACCGTTGCCGCTGCACGCTTGAGGATGCCGAAAGCTTTAATGATTGCCGGAGGCATGCGGTCGAATGGTTGGTTGATCTTGAAGTTTGTGAGGGAACTAGAGAAATCATCATTATCTTTATTAGCTTCCAGTAGCTTCTTTTGTCAATAACAGCGAGTGTATAAGGTGATGGGATAAAACAAACCGTTCAGTCTGTGCTCCCCAGTACTTGTCTGCTTCAACCTTGATCTCGCCAAAGGCATCTCTCTCGATTCTGAAATTATCTACCTGCAAACCAAACGTTCAAGCAAGAAAAAAACAAAAAAGGGGTTAGCTCGCTCCCAAACACTAGCAAGAACGAAAGAAAGAGAGAAACAAACCATAGTGGACGAGCGCGTTGAAAACTGTCTTAGGAATCGCGGACTTGTGATGCTGATGAAAGGAGTGGTTTTGTCGCAAACATTCAATAGACTGCAAACTCCCACTCGGGCAGACGCAATAACCGCGGGTTGTTGTCCTCTTGCCTCTCCTGTTCTCGCTCCTGAGCCCCTCACATGCAACCGAATTCCTCGGGCAGCAATACGCAAGGTAGCGTTCATCATAGTCTGGGTGTGACTCGATAGATCAATTCAACAATACTTAGTCCCCAGATTTATTTTGTTTTTTTTTCTAGCCTCACAGTCCTCTTCTTCAGAGAAAAGTGAAAATAGAGCTGTCCGTTGGCAACAAGTCTTTTGGAGAAGGTGATGAGGAAAAGGCAAGGAATTGAAGCCGGGGGGTTTGTATTTTTCGCAACTTGTATTTTTTTTTCTTTCTCCCCCCCACATAACTTTTAGAGGTATGCGGGCCGCTGCTCGGAATTATCCGGGTTCTGGGGGCTTCCAGGGAATACGGTAGTCGTGGGCCAATACCGGTACTCAAGTACTGTAGATGATACTTGCCCTGCCGTGGACATGTTTTACTTGCTGGATTGTGCTTATTGGACACCGGTGCGGTGATTTTTGAACTGGGTCTTGGATGGGGAGCAGAGACATTGTGTCTTGTCTCAGCTATGGGAAAATGTAACCCAAATACTCCGCAGAAAAAACACCTGAATGGGGACCGTTGGGCGATGGGATCGGAAGAACATTGTTCCTATTTTTGGGAGGAGGTACAATAGGTCGGGGGGAACACTCGTAACTGGGAGATGGTGTTGCGAATACGGTCTCTCGGAATTTTGATGCTGTACGGGAATCTCTTTTGCTATTGGGCCACTGGATAAAGGTATGAGTATGATAGCTTCGCATACATTCATTGGCGGTCACTCGTGCGTTCCAGTGCTTGTGTGGCCATGGGCTCCTGGTAAGTAGATGAGATGATGAGATGTGGAATTGAAATATCACTCTAACAATAACGCCATCTGCTAGGGTCGCAGGGCTCCTACTCCAAGTTCTTCCTCGTTGTTAATAGCTCGAATGTCCGATTATCACTGATATTGAGATAGACGTCACAGGAGCTAGATTTGATGAGATGAAGATGATGATTAATTGGAATCTCTAGGAGTAAAAACGGGAAAGGAGAGAAATGCGGCCATTTAAAACGGGGGTCAAGACGGCGATGTTGAATCCTCACACCCAATATAATATTATGATATTCCAAAGTCCACACTTCCGATCCCAATTCCTAATGTTTTCTAACACCTCTAACAACTGATACCGCTCGTTACACTAATACGGCGTAATTTACGATTATCCCCAGTAATACTTATGCCGTCAAGCCACCATTAATCTCCATGACAGCCCCATCATTCTCTCCAGATCGCAGCATCTTCTCAATCTATTACATAACATTGCACTGTCAGCCCGTACCCACCTTGCAGACGTGAGGAGGAAGTATGATATCATGGGGCGATAAATAACGCACCATCTCCAAATCCCCCACCGCAAGTTCCGGTGTCTGCCTTTCATCCGGGGCACCCGCAATGACAGCCTTTGCGAACGCCGCAACCTCCGGCCCAACCCCTTTCTTATCATCAGGGAACTTCTTGACAATCTCATCCTCGAACCCTCCCCCAGGTTTCCTCCTGAGAATAACAACCTCGCTGACAGGCCGCACTGTGACACTCCCATTCTCACACGCAACCGCAAACTCCCATCCTTCGAAGGTCGTTCCGACGCTGACCTCGAAGCTCCCCACAACGCCTTTATCTGTCTTGAAGATAGCAGAGATGGTGTCCACGGGGGGCAAGTGCTCGAAATTTGAGGCGGTGAAAGCAGAGACTTTCACTATCTTTTCGTCAGATAGTAGAATGCGCATGCTTGCAGCGTAGTGCACTCCGGCGTCGAGGAGGAAGCCACCTTGGTAGTCTGGCGTCTTGCGCCAGGAAGTTTCGTAGTATTTCCAGCCTGGGGTGACGAGCCAGCAGACCCGCGAGCGGAAGTTGATGACCCGGCCGAGGGCGGTTATCTCCCGGTGGGCATGTCGCCAGGCTTCCTGGAAGCGGAAGTTCTCCGCCACGCTCCAGTTTAGGTCCGGATAGGACTGTTTGTAGGATATTAGCTCGCGGGCTTGTGCTAGGTCTTTCGCAACGGGCTTCTCGCTCAGCACATGTTTGCCGGCTCCGAGGGCTTTTTTGATTACTTCGGGTTGGATGGTAATAGGGAGACTGGTTCGGGGGGTTTCATCAGTACCGGGTTAATTCATGGGGGGAGATGTTTACGCGATGATCACGGCCTGGATATCGGAGCGCGCCAATAGTACGCCCAGGCCATTCTCGGAATCGTCAGAGTAGATATCCACTCCTGACTTCGCCTGCAAAAGCTTTTTCGCAGAGGCTTCCGAACGGGAGTAAACAGCCTTCAGAACTACATCTGAACAGGCTTCTACTGCTGGAAGATGCTCCTCCTGGACAAAGATTCCGCACTATTCAACAAGCAAAATAAGCAAGCCCCCACCCGATCGACAGGTAGTGAACAAAATGCTCACCCCCAGAATAGCAATCCCGATTGGAGCCATTTTGTAATCCTATGTTATATCGATGGGTTGTTTTGTTTTGTGGAAACGGTGTGATAGTGATATAAACGAGAATAGGGTGGGTCGGGAGTAGTTGAGTGTCCGTTTGTTTGCACTGAGAATGCGGAGACGGGGCTGGATGGTCATGTGGTTCTTCCCGGACCCTACCCCGCCGTGCATGAGATGGATGCCTCTGAATAGTTTGGGAGATGCACTAGACACTTGGGTCTAGTATCTTTGTACCATAGTATGGTCGATGGAAAACTGTATATATGATGGTGGGATTTTACAGCCGGGCTCCCCCATTGCTGGGAAATGCTGGTACTCGTATAGTACTCCACCCACAGCACAGCGGGACTGCAAGATAGTAATCGAGAATTTTAATATCTCGTATGGTAGGATACTACTATATTGTATAAACGTCTCTATTATACTGATATCATACTTCTCCGCATCATATCGAGTGTACTCGTACAGTACACTTTTAACACCCCACCTTTCTTGAACATTCCTATGATGCCACAACATTTGGCGATTAAGATCCCTCTTTTTTTTTTTTGTTTATTAAACAAGACTCCTGGCTTCTCATGAGCCTTGCAAGTTTGCCCATTTGCAACTTATACAACAACCGTCAGGACTGATGGTTTTTCCTTTTTCAAAAAGAATTAAAAAAAAATCTGAGAAAAAGTACCGCGAAATAAGATAACCCCACCAAGAGAAGACGTTAAAATATTGGGTCAAAAAACAACTCTTTTCACCAAGAAACGGGCGGAAAGAAAGGAAAGGAAAAGAAAAGGAAAAAGAACCAAACCAACAATGTATCAAATGAAGTGGTAACTAGCTATGGAAGGTGATCGAAACAAACCCCGTCGCCCCAAACTCGCAAGAATAAGCCCCGGCGATAATGAGACCGAAGGAAACTGAGAATTGAAAAAAAATAAAAAATAAAAAAATAGCACCGACCCACCAAACCAATTGAAATGCCATAGCCGGAAGTACCAGAAAAATAAAAGATGAAAGACCCAGACCATTGCGTTTATAAGAATCCTGACTCTTGTAACAGCCTGTAGAAATAGATCGTCTTACGTCAGAACCTAAATTCCCCCATTTATAGTTCTAGAGTGTGCTCGTTCCCCCACCGACTCTAATCTCCCTTGAAGTTTTAGGACTTCCTGTAACTTGGCTTTTATCATAACCAAAAAGAGGGAGCCGGTGAAGGAACAAAGGAGAGGAAGACATGATGCAAAAGGGTAAGGAAATATCAGGGGAGGGATTATAGGAAATCGAAGTACCTCGCAATCTTCTCATCCTCACGCTCTCTAGGCTCGAGGCTTAGAGACAGGTTATACATATCATTGACATCTCTAGCTGACTGCATGTTTGAAATGATATAATCCTGGAGCTCTGGGACAGGTTGCAAGGGGTACGGGACCGATTGATATTGTTGGATCTCTCGGATGATGTTCGCCGTCTTAACTCGCTTGTCGAAGTTGATAAGCTTCTGATCCCCTTTGATGAAATCGTCGTTGCCATCTGCAACAAAGGTAAGATCTTTGAGATAGACACCTATAGACCCAAAGTAAGCGAAATGCTATCGAGCACGTAGATTAGACGAAACAAACCGAGGAATGGGACACATGGAGGGTTGACTATGTGCAGCATCTCTCGATATTCTGCAAAATTCATAGTTGCACCCATGAGAGTATTCATCCCCTCCAACGTCTGGTTGGTTCTAGAGGGAACATGTTCCCACGTCCGCTTCAAACGATGTATAGAGGATGTTTGCAGCGCAGCAAGAATGGCAGTGAGCGTCGAAAAGTTATTCAAAAGCCGGCATTTCTATGACAAGTTAGTTTTTGCAATGAGTGACTCTGCTTCCGCAGATACCTACCTCAGCGACAGCAATGAAATGTTTAATGACGACCACCCGCTTCCGAACCTCAGTCTGGGTGAGAATCATCTCCGCAACCCAGTTTGTCAGGCGATTCGATTGCATAATGATCGCGCGAATGTTTTCGGCTGGGTCAGGGCCGCCAGATGAAGGCTGCTTGCTCCAGCCCTTACTGAGGCATTCGGCAGCCTTCAGCTTGCCATAAGACTTAGACTCAATGATTGTGAGCTGTCTCGCAAACTCTAGTGCATCAATGTCTAAGAATTTGAGCTTCTTCATATGTTTCGGCATGATCGGAGGAGGTGGCTGGACAACCATATTAAGGATCAACCGCTTCATCTCTGGTTCTTGTCCCCGAAGGCGTGTTTCAATCAAGGACAGCACTTGACTTGTGCCAGAAAGCTGTGGAAGCATGACATCCTTCGCAAATAGATACATCTTCTTCAAGAGATCCTTTGCGTTGTCGTCCAAACCCTCCATCCAATTCTGTTCCAACCACATCTTCAAAATACTCAACACGCGGACTCTGATAAGTTTCTGTTTCTTCTCAGTCCATATCTCGAATTCAGAACCGCTCAAGGCCGAGGGAGGCTGGACGGTAAATCTCCTGACGAGCTGCTTGAACAATTCGGAAGCAGTTGTGAAAGATCGATATGTCAGTAAAAAGGTGCTGATGAAATTCGAATCAAGCATGTCATGACGAGTAACCCGTTCAACCAAAGCAACTAGTGTTCCACCCTTAACCTTGTTCCTTGCGCCATAGATAATTTCTGAGTCGTAATCACAGTTAAGATACGAAGGAGTCTCCGGTGGCGGCTCTTCACCAAACACTCGAGCAGCTTTTGATCCACCTCCCCCACCTGGCCTAATGCCACGATCCATAGACGATGTAACCCGAGACGTTTGACGCGAACCTGTGCGTTGATGCAATGGGCCTGGAGTGCGACTGGCTTGATCGATAGGCGAAGCATCTGGTTTTCGAAGATCTTCTGTTCGAATATCCTTATTTGGTTCCCTCTCCTGCCTTTCTTCAACAAGCAATTGAGTTGAGAAGTTGAGAGAACTGATGCCACTTTCTATTTCCTTAACGTAGATGCGTACCGAATTCAATCTTTCCTCCAAAGGCTCCCCACGTAGAGCAGCCCACTCGTCAGCCAATGGCGCTGTCACGGCTTGACAGGACAGGAAAAGTTCGGCAAAGGAATCATGCAATCGCTGCTTTTGGGTCGAGAAATCAACCAAGGTAGGATGCTGGGGAGTTGCCGACAATGGGGACATATTTATGCTCTCAATTAAGTTGAAGTATCTCTTGATCGCATCAAAAGCGCCCTGAGCTGCACTGATAACACGCGCGCCTATGATTTCCTGCTCATATTCAGAAACAACAGTTTCGGTATTCTCCAGGGTACTCTCTAAGCGCTTTAGAGCAGGTTTGACGATGCCATAAACTTCCTCCATTCTTTCAATCAGATTTGGTGTGAGGGGTAGCAAAGGATCCTCGGCAGGAGAGAGTGCAGCAGCTCCCGATATCTTTGATGAAACAACTGCCTTGCCAACGCCCTTCCAGCCTCCACCAGCATGACTCCCATAGACAAAACCAGGCTTTAACCGTGGGAGTTTTTCACCCCGCTGCGCCCTGGCAACATCAGCAAAACCAAACACCCCAATCATCACTTCATCGGCCTCGCCCAAACACTTTGATTCTGCATCAGCTGGTGGACAGTCTGTAGCAGCAACATGTGAGGATAAAACCAGCTTCGAAAATGCTGCCATGAAATGCCTGTAATGTGGATTGAGGGCCTTATTACTAATTATTATCGAGGGCTGTCCGGAGTGGTTGTCGGTGGTTGCTGAGCCCGCCGCAATCAACAATCGAAGCATGTCAGAAACATCTTCAGCTCGAGCGACATATTGAGCACGGTCGAAGGTATTGACTGCCTGTCGGTACCTCTCCACAGCAAGCCTTGTGTTATCGATGAGCTCGTCCCAAGATGATGGCACAGGCATTCCGTTGTCGTGATATGCGCTCGGAGTGGATTTTGTGTTGATAGTAGGGGAGCCAGCGTTCAGATTAACAGCAGTGGCGGTTGTTGACACGGAGAGCGACCGCGAATGGCCAGGTTGGAACGAGCCGTTGGGGCCGCGGGTGGCGTCGATGGATGTCGAGACGCTATCTACCAGGGTAGCTTGCGATTCGCGGTCTACGAGAGTCTTGTCAGCTTACTGATAGCCAAACATTAATAGGGTATAGACACAGCAAGCGAACACTGACTTTCAAGGTCCTGCGAACCTCTCGTTAGTAAAATAATAATAATTCCATTTGGGCATCGGCCTGAGGGGAAAACCTACTCTTGACGGACTGTGCATGGACAAGACCAACATTTCTCCTTCTTTATCCGACGCGGACTCCACATCGTCATCTCCAAGGTCACGATAGGCCGGTTCTTCTCTCTCATAACCCCTAGCCATCAGTTCTGGCGGTGGACGTGTCTGCTCAGGAGCCGAGAAATTCAACCTATCTCGGGGGCCAGACTCCGTCGTCGATGTTGGCGTTTCCAACGGAAGTTCAGTCCTCGTTACCCCCGTTATCATATTAAAGTAATACAACCTCCCATCTGGCGTCGCCTGAGGAATCCAGAATGCCGCCTCATCATCGGCCCTATCGTCCGTTCCTTCCAGCGGTAATACCGGCGAAGCCAAACCATCTCGTTCTGAGTCATCATCGTCATCATCATATTCGTCATAAGAATCGTCCTCGTAAATTCCATCACTATCATCTAAAGGTGATTGAGTATTTCCATTTCCAGTCAAATCATCTGGAGAAACCAAAGCACAATAATTGCTTGGAAACCACCCTCTCTGGTCATGCACTATCCCATCCCACCACCCGCTTTCCAGCTGAGTGATAACTTGGATCACGTCTCCCTGACTGAAGCTCAAACTGGTAGGGTCTTCGGAAGCATAATTGTATAAGGCGCGCACATACATTCTGGAGGGTACCTGAATTTCCTGTCGTATAACCCTCTGGGGCATGGCTGATGACTCTCTAACGTTGGAAGAAGAGCGTTCTCGGGAGAAGGAGTTCGATGTGCTGTTGGACCTGCCCTCCCGAGCTCCACTATCAGATGCCCCGTTTCCCCAGCTCCCGTTACTCAGTCCGTTTCTATCAACGTGCGATGAGTTTGGTGAGAAGAGAGGGGAATGTCGGGCGGTTGCAGTGGCAATCATTACAGGAGAGAGATGAGGCGGGAGAAGATTGATTTAGCGTCCGAAAGTTAAAACGGGCAGAAAAGAGACAAATCACGACGCTAGGTCAGCCGGGATAGCCCACCGAAGAAAAGCGGAGCGACGTTTGTTGGTTCCCGTAAGGATGTAGGGGGTTAAGGAACCCAGAAAGAATAGATCTAGTTGAACAGGCGAGTAGCAGAGTCGGAGGATGTTCAACCGCAACGAAAACAGTCGAACACTTGGGGGTTGTTCCCGAAGTGAACAAGAGGAAAGCTGCGGGAATGATGTTCAACGATGCTCCTGTTGCCGCGAATGGTCGCTAAGGAGCAGAAGTTTCGACGGAAGAGCAAGGAGGGGGGGGGTTGTAAGATGTGCGCGTGGAGAGGAGCGACCGTAGGGAGAGAGGGAGAAGAGGGTAGACAGAGATGAGCCTGGTAACCAGGTAGCCGACAGACCCAGCAACAAGCTCTGGCGGCTCCGGAGATAGCCTTTTGAGTTTGTTCTTTTTGCTGTATGTTCGCTTGATCGCTTTTCTTCCTTCTCGTAAATTTTATCTCCTCCTCCCTTTTCTTTCTTTCTTTTTCCTTTTCTTTTTTCTTTCTCTTCCCTCCGTAGATGATGAATTCGAAGCAAGGATTCTAGACTACCGCGTACATGTAGGTACAGCAGAAAAAAAAGGAAAGAAACAAAGAAAGAAAAAAGTACAGTGCTTGCACAGCGAAATAGCAAGCCAGCAGTACAGTACCGGTGAGGAAAGGGATGTGAAGGAAAAAAATCCCAAATCAGAAGAGAGACTACGAAGAGAGTGTAAAAAACGAAAGCAATGGACCAAGCGGGAAAGCGGGCAAGCGGGCAAGCAGAAGCACAGACGAGGTGAGGTCAAGGAAGGAAGGAGCGGACTATGAGGAAGGCGACGGAGGATGGTGGTGGTGGATTCGTGAGAAGAATTATGGTCAAACGTCGGGAAAAGAGTGGATTCGTGAGAGAAGAGGGGGAGCGTTCGCACTCTCCTCACCCTTAACGGTCAACGTACCGTAAAGTACTGCTACCTCACTAGGGCTGTAATGTATGTATCATATCTTTTTTTTTGCCAGTTCTTCCAGATGCTATGGTTTTGATACTCTTCTCCTTTCTAACGCAGACCTCAAGCCCCCAATTCAAAATGGTGGGTTTGCTGCAGTACAGGTTTTTTTTTTTTTTTTTTTTACCTATGATACTTTGTACTGTACAGTACCGGTACTGTACTTGCCCCGCCAGAGTCGTCTTGCCCCTGCATCTCAGAAATCCATCTAGTTAGCACGATTGCCCTCATCTACGAGTACGGTACAAAACGAGCGCCTGCCATTCATACACCCACCTCCACTTTTCCATTACAACTATCGAATTCATCCACATAATACGTTCCCTTTTCCTACGCAGGTAGTCCCGGCGGGAAAACCCCGTTCTCTCGTACTGTACAGTACGTACTGGTACAGTACTGTGACTCCCGCACCCGTACCCTATCTCTCTATCAAGATTCAATCACCCCACCACCAGCTCCACTCCTTCCATCCCTCCATTCATCCTTCCGTACTAGAATGGATGAATGAAAGAAAAACATAGGAGGGACCCGAGGGAAGAGAATCAATCAGAGGACAGAAAGGTCCCGATAAGCTAAGGGAGGAGGGGGGGGAAAATGTGTATAAATTCCAAGATACAATGGTCAGATTCCGCATCGAAACCTTCAACCATCTTCCCTGCTCCGGCTCAACACGCCAGCAGCACGGACGACACAAGACGTATCGGGCCTCACCCAGCGAAAGCCTTCCAAGCGACGCCCCAATTCCTAAAGCAAATACAAGTGCCGGTACCCCAAAAGCCACCATTACCGAGTGGAAAAATACCGTGGGCAGCCATTTTCCTCTCCCCTCTTTTCTATCCCATTCGTTCGTCCCGGTCATCCCTCTTTTACTCTCGTTTGAAGGAAAATTTCCCGCTCCGCCTTCTCCATATGAGGGGGGAATTGAGTACATTCTGTGCAGATATCCGCGCTTATAAGGATTTCGGTTTGGTCAGCCGGGGTGGACTGGTGACTCTAGTGTTACCGATACTGACATCCAATGGTGCCTAGAAGTAGGGCCAAAATAAAAACCACGTTTCCCCTTTCTCCTTTTGTCGTTGCTCGTCTGCTTCGCTGCGGCATCGAATCGACGACCGTTTGGGATGAGCATCTGCCTGCTGCCGTCCGTAACGGGGGTGGGGTTTCCAATGACATAACTATACCGTATCTGAGAATACCCTACGGTATTTAAATGGGCTCAGGATGAGATCTCTCTCCCCTCTTCTGAGGTAAATTATCGTTCGTAGACGGGGTTGGACACCACTCGACCGAGCGCAATGCCAGACGCCTTACAGCGCAGCAATTGACACTATATAAAGCCGGACTTGGGAAAAGACTGGAGTACCAGTATTGCCGTTAATTACGGAGTAATGCAACCGGGACCTGCAAGTACTAGTATTATGATACTTGGATGCGAGAACAGGTAATAGGTGCCCAACTCCCCCAATTTTTCCTCAATTCCACAGCTTTGAACCCTACTCGTACAATACTTCACCTCGGGTAGAATAGCGAGATTCTGCTCCATCGTGCGCTTTATCTCTCGAGTCTGGGCATCGGTGTATACTCCTTTCAAGTTCTACTGGAAGATTTTACATTGTTTGAAAGCCAAGCGGAGTGGGGATAGGGACTATTGTATGGTCACTCAAATCCATGCTCGGAATCAGGACCACAAAGATCAAGCTGTTGGGCTAGCATAGGAATGTTTTCGGTAATGCTACATTATCTCTGCACCATAGTCGCTGAACTTTTAGCCCGCGCGACGAGAAGGGTTGCCGCAACCATACAAGTAAGCCACCCTTGTCGAAACCCTGTCGTCCCTTTTGCAACGTGGTGTGCGCGATGCATGACAGAAGAATCTCGCTAGCAGACATTGCTTGAGTCTACAAGTAGGAGCCTCTTGGTGCGAAGTTATCGTTTTAGAACTACTCTACAGGCTACAACAAACCCAGTAGGCAAATGCCGGTACTGGTACGAGTACTCACAGGACGCTAATCCTACCAATACGCGATGCCCCCGCCCTTCGTTCCTTCTTTTGTTCCTTCCTTCGTTCCTCCTTCCTCTCCTCCTTCCTCCCTCCTTCTTTCCTGCTTCCCTTCCTCCTTCCTCTCTCGTTTCCCTTCCTTCCTCCCAGATCCGCCCATGATCCAGTAGTCGTAATATAAATAGTGTGATATCACAATTTGCTGTAGCGCACTAGCGGGTTTTCGGCGGGGAGTCTAGAAGGTGGATGGAACGATGGAAGGCTGCCGACCACTTTTGGACACTTTCCCTCCCTTTTCGGTTTTGTTTTACCGGCATTTGTTATTCATACTTCTGTACTTGTACGGGAGGTGAGGTGAGGAATGGAGGAAGGGGAGAGGGAGGGGAAAGACAACTGGATACGGCAGGTCGGAAGTCTCTTTGAGACGGAATTGCTATAGGTTACTTTGGTGGTTTCCCCCTTTCCTCTCTCCCTCCCTTTGATGATGAGTTACGAGGGGAAAGTGTGGTGAACAATTTATAGTGATGGTGGATTCGTTGGAAAAAAATGAGAATAGCGTGTGGCCCGGGAAGCTACAGGTGTACTAGTACGAGTACGGTAGAAAGTGAACTGAGAGTCTTACTCGCAGAGTACGCTGGGGAACTATGTGTGAGGTTCATCTCAACTATGGTACCATCATCGGCATTGTATCCAACCTTGACTATATTAATTCGGGACAAGAGGACAGCTTCCCTTTCTTTATGGACCTGACTGCTGTACAGTCGTGTCTGAAAAGTCTACGTACTCCTCACGGCAATGGCACTACTACTACAAATAATGATATTGACTACAACAAAAAAATGATACGAGTACAATTTTAAAATAGATAATAGTAGAAATAGAAAAAAACAGTTTCTCAATGCTACCATTTTGTATGGCTTCCATGTGCATCTAATACAGCCTGAAGTCTCTCAGGCATCCTCTGAATTTATTCATCAAGTGTCCCATGGGGAATGAGGTCCCACTCTTCCTTTGCTGCCTGAAATAATTTAGCAGCACTATGGGGCCTTCACTCAACCTTGGAGAATCGCTTTTTGAGTGCTCTTTTGAGAATTGCCCAAGCTGTCACGAACGTGGCTTAGCAAGGAAAGGGTTTTTACATGACGCATAGTTATGAGTCACAGGTACGTTAGTGTTTCACACATATGACTCATTTGGGTCATATGATTTGTTATATGTGGGATTTGTGATGCTTTCGCACATGGCTCAAGTATGAGTCATGGGATGTGCGCCTGACAAGTATGCCTTGCGAGTATGTCTTGCGGGTAAGCCTTGCGCATATGATTTATGTTTTGCACATGACCTCATTATGAGGTCAGGGGTTTCGCACATATGACTCAGTTGAGTCATATGACTGGTTTATTGTGTTATGATTGGTTTATGAGTTTTTATACATGACCTCGCTATAGAGTCATAGGTTTTAAGCATGTGATCACTTGGGTCATATGATTAGTTTGTTATGATTTGGTTTCTCACATGTGACCACTTTAGGTCACATGACTACGGGCGGGAAGAATACTATATAAGGAGGCCAATGCGGCCGAGGAGGATAGGTTCTTCATGCTTTGTTCTAAGTACTTTTCCTACTTATTACTTTAACGAATATAAAACACCTTTATGATCTTTATCTTTATTGCAACGTTATCATTATGCTGAGAAGTGCTCGTTACGAAGACGAGTTAGAGAAAGCTTACGATAGGTGTTTCCGATAGAAGACAAAGGTCTTGTACTATCGGTAACATAGGCAGAGGCCTAGAGCTATCGTAAGACAAAGAAAGGAGGAGACAGAGACGATAAGTATCGTTCCCCATCGCCAAGAACTGAACCATCTAAAGAGGGATTGTTACACAAGCATTCTCAATAGGATTGAGATCTGGTAATTTGGGAGGCCAAGCCAATCTTTGATATCCACAGTCCTCTTGTAATTTTTTGTTTTCTGCTCCATTATGCTATGATGCATTATCAGTAGCCATATAGATGATTTGAGGAGCTCCGTCTATGGCTTCTATGAAGGAGATGAGGTAGGGTTGGTAAATCTCAGTTGCATATTGGTGGGAATTGAGATCAAGTTTGTCTCTTTTACTGCTCCTTTCCTCCTCAGTCCTCTTCCTCCCAAGAATGAGCTCAGTCCTCCCTCCATGCATCATTGCAGCATATACACATATGTTGGTGTACCCTGACTTAAATCTAGGCTCTAAGTTCTTTTCTTCTAAATCTTTCACCTGGTCTAAGTTTGATCTTTCTTTCTACAGGATTTGGATTATATTCAATTGTAGCTTTATCTACAAAAACTACCTATTTCTAAGCTCTTGTCCAGTTCCTCCTCACTCTAGCAAACTCCATTCTCTTCTCCTTCTGTTCTTTTCTCTAAAAAGGCTTTTCCTAGGTATTGTGAGCTTAAATCTAGCTTCTTTGATTATCTTGTTAACAGTATCTTTGCCAAGTCTAATATTGGCTTTTTGAGTAATGTCTCTTAGGGCTAAATAAGGCTTAGCATCAATAATATCAAGAATTACTTGCCTTTTAGCATCAGTAATCTTGGTTGGTCTGCCAGATCTGGTGGTATCATGAGTATTTCCATTTCTAGATTTCGCATTTTTGATTACTATTAAAACCATTGACTTAGAGAGGTTCTTAAGCTTTGAAATTTTACCATAACCCATATCAGTATGTTTATAGAGGGCATAGATTTTCCTTTTCTAGTCTTCTCTGAGGGTTTAGGAGTATGGTGGTGCCATAGTAGAGGGTGATGTTGAGGCAATCATTGGTTGTGATATTGTCAAGCAGGGGTATATAGACTTTTCAGACACAACTGTACATGTACGCTATCTTCAATTACTAGAGCAATCATTGATCCATGTATAGCAAGCTAAGGTGCAACGTCGAGTAGTATTTACAAACCTAATATAATACTATAATATTACAATAGAGGACCTGGATATTTTTTCTTTTCTTTTAAGACCATAGATTTTAAATGGGAGAAAACTATTCAAATACTTGGAGAAACAGGAAGTACCTTTGTAATAAGTTACTGAAAAGTTCTACTGGCTGAGCTGTGTCAGTGTCATGAATGTGGCTTGGCACAGAAAAGGTTTTCACATGACTCATGATTATGAGTCATAGGTATGTTATTGTTTTGCACATATGACCGATTTGGGTGATATGATTTAGTATGTTATGATTTGTTATGTTTCACACATGACTCGAATGTGAGTCATGGGATGTGCACCTGGCGAGTATGCCTTATGAGTACACCTTGCAGGTATGCCTTGTACATATAATTTATGTTTTACACATGACCTCGTTATGATGTCATGAGTCTCACACATATAACTCAATTGAGTCATATGACTTGTTTATTGTGTTATGATTGGTTTATGAGTTTTTGCACATGACCTTACTATGAGGTCATAGGTTTTGAGCGTGTGACCACTTTGGTCACATAGTTAGTTTATTATGATTTGGTTTTGCACATGTGACTACTTTTGGTCACATGACTATGGACATGAAGAACACTATATAAGGAGGTCGAGGCGGCTGAGGAGGATAGGTTCTTCACACTTTGTTCTAAGTACTTTTCCTCCTTCTTTCACCCTGTGTTGGTAGTGAAGGTTCGCTGTCGATCCAATCAGAGCCCTTGATTTCTATCTAACGATATGCTTCAAGTCTTTAACTTCGAATACCTTTCACGGGCTTTGTTGTTTTACCTCCTCCTACGTTTGCTGAAAGTCATTTCTTCCTTTTACTTATCCTTTCGGTTGTTTACTATGGTCACCTCCTCACGGTCACAATGGCTAAGTGAACCTCCGCCCCCTCTGCCACGTCCGCTCTATGTTTGTCGGTGGTTCTGTCTCGTGCTGTCGAGAAGAACTTCGCCCTAGAGGCCGAAGTCTCTTGCCTTCGGCATCACATCTCCGTCCTTTCTCGGCGATTTCATTAAGCTGAGAAAGAGATATCCACCTTGTTGGCTGTCCTGGGCTCTGAACGCGATACAGTTCTCGGTTTGGTCACAATTCTGGCGGCTGAAGTTCCTACGGTTATCCTCTCTTCGCCTGTTCCCTCGGTCACTTCGGTTACTACAGTGGTCTCGATTGAGGGGGGTGGGCTCCCTTGTGGGAATATTGCACCGCCAGTTATCCCGGCCCCTCCTACCGCTTCAGCTGAGGGTGGTGGTGTGGGTGGACTGGTTCCTGATTCATCAAGACCGGTTGAGGCGCTTGCTCCTAGTGTGAGTGGGGTGGATCCTGGTGTGGTGACACCAGCTACGGCAGTATCACTCCCATCGGGAGGGAAGGTGCCTGAGTCCTCTGGGGCTGAGCCTGTGGCTGGTCAGGGTAACGCCTCTGGTGGTGTCTCTCCTGTGGCTGTGGGTGGTGATGAGAGTAGCCTGTTCACTCCTGTTGCTAGACCTGCACCTGGGGGTGAGAAGAGAAAGAAGAACAAGAAGTGCCGGGTCAAACAAGACCAGACCTCACCTGTGCCACTTGTCCCCGACTCGGAAGGGTCATTGCCTTCGCCGGTTCGCTACCGCAAACCAGCCACTACAGAGTCTGCGGTGGGTTCACCGCCAGTGGAGCGAGCTGAGGAGTTGGAGGAGGAGTTGAATATCTGAGCATGTTTGGTCAAGTGCCGACGGCTTGAGAACTATATCATCCTGGCTACTTCCATTGAGGTTTTTGGGCTGTGCTGTCGGTGTGGTTCCTCCCTGATTCTCTACGATGGTTCGTACCCCCTTCGCTAGGGAACCTGCACCCTGTAAGTCGGCTTTCCCTTGGGTCTACGCGCTTGAGTTTGTGTGTTTCTTTTGTTTGGAATGGGGATGAGTGCCGGGGTGGTCAGTGGGGTGTCCCGAGATCATCGAGTAGGAGCGCTCAGGTGGGTTTCTACTGTGGAGGAGGTTTTTTGTAGGGTCACATTTAGGTGGCTGTAGTGAAATTTTTGAATTTTGTATGGGTAACTTGGCTAGCGGGTAGGCTGGGCTGAGGAGGATTTTCTTTACCATTGATGACTTTGTATTTAGTGTTCGTGTTAGGGCATGGCATGGGCATGTTTGAGGTATGGGGTTGGAGGTTTAGTTAGTTTGTAGTTAGTGGTATCCGGGATGCGACAACCTATAGGCTCGGCTCCTGGGGCTCGTCGTATGCCAGTGTTGGCGGTACGAGTTTAAATAAAATTAGACTGAATTCTAAGTACTTTTCCTACTTATTATTTTAACGAATATAAAACCACCTTTATAATCTTTATTTTTATTGCAACATTATTGTTATGACAAGGAAAGTTCTTCACGAAGAAGAGTTAGAGAAAGCTTACGATAGGTGTTCCCGATAGAAGACAAAGGTCTTGTACTATCGGTAATGTAGGCAGAGGCCTAGTGATATCGTAAGACTAAGGAAAGAAACAGAAGAAGAAGAAAAGTATCATTCCCCATCGCTAAGAACTAACTATCCAAGGAGGGATTTTTACAGTCAGAATAGAATTTGGAATATAAAATACTATTAGATGTGGATTTATTATAAACTAGTTAAAATGTAATATCAAAAATCAATATGAAAGAAAAAACTAAAAAAGAATCAAATATTTTTATTAAAGGTGATCATAATAACCTTTAAGAATGACAACCTTCGAGAAGGTCTAACCTATACACAAACTAGTATTAAGAGAATTCTGTAATAGGAATGGTAGTAGATATGTGTTTACTAAATAAAGGTACTATTAGTTAAGTATTGTTAATTGCCAAAATTAACTATGTACTCATAAATATGAATAGCTTTTATCTTGACAACTGTGCTCCCTTCACTAAACCAACCACCATAATGATAAATTATTTTTTAAAAAAGTGTAAATACATTATAGAAATCAATATTTGGTATACCATCTATCTGCTTTGATAATTACTTCTCTTCTATCTACCATTGATCTTGCTAGAGAATTAAGGATTTTTTGATTAAGAAGTTCCTAACAATAAGTAATAGCCTCCTCAATTGCCTTTTTAACCTCCTTGTCAGAACTCTACATATTTTTCCTGATCTGTTAGGAATATTGGGATCCAATATCTAGGAGTCACCCTAAGTAGGATAACCTCACCTGAAATTGAAATCACAGGTCTCCAACACCCCCCTCTGGCCCGCTTATTGGACCTGTATGTCATTATACATATCAATCTCAGTTGCGTCCCGTGACTATTATACCACAGAATTGAAGGTATCGGAATAACACTATATACGTCAATGCAGTCTATCCAACCAGATCCTGTTCGCAGAATACATGAGAAGGGGCCTTCAGGTAGGTCAGAGAAGTGGAATAGAGTAAATCCGTCAACTACTTAAAAGGTTAATAGGCTTCAAAGATGTGATATCTTTGGCATTAATCATATGTAACAGGACGTTTTTGCATAAAAAGATGTTATCGAATGGTAAAGAATCTCAGCAAGAGACCAATACATTCACATCCATCCTACAATATTCAGAAGAGTTTAGAACTCTGAGGGATACCACTATGAAAGCCATTGGACTTTATGGAATATTGCAACTAGGTTTCAGAATATGTTGTAGTTATAAGGACAATTTCTGATAACACAACAGTAATTGAAACCCTGTTATCCAGAGCAACCAAGGGTTGCCAACAGAGGAAATATTTATCAATCCGGTGGAATAGCTTCCTGCGAATGAGTTGGAAGTCCTTCGGAAGACATCTAGGTGTTGGATAAGCAGTTATGAAGATTTAAAGTCAAGTGACCTGAAAATGTAGGGATTACGACTACCTTAACAGATGTACCATACAAATGAAACTGATCATTTCATCAATGACAGAGACAATTAGGGCCAACTCAGTTTGACTTGAGAACTAGACCACAAGTGGAAAAGACTCTAATAATTGGATAATGACTATTGGAAAACAGTGTGGTTCCGAGTTAGTTATATCGTAATTGCCAAAGTGGGTGTGGTGATTTTTAGGGTCTCCCAGTATTTACACCTTTCAAGAATACCTGATGTTATGAGTTATAATCAGAGAGGTATGTAGTTGTATAATAAATAGATGCAGTCCATGAACACTCAGATATGGAATATAAATATCGAAGTGCCTCTCAAGCTTTAGATATCATCAAGCAATGAAGAAGAGAGCTTAACAATATAATATTGTTCTATGATTCTATCTTTACTGAATTTACTTCGCTCTTTGTAGTTATAAATGAAACGAGTGAATTTAAGCCTTCCTAGACAATCTCCATCTACCAAAATGAATCATGGTTGGCCCAGACAATTCAGAAATCTATCAGATAGCCACTGCCTAATAAGATCCTACTTCTACATGTAGCAGAGTTACTTGAAAGTCAATTATTAATGTCTATGATCAATATGACCTTCTAAGAATAGGCGAGAATATCAGAAAGAGGGTTGGACAATTGGTATTTTTTATTATTGATAATGCTAAGACTTACTTGCCCTTTAAGAGATGGCTCAGAAGGTATGAAATTACTCTTATAAAAATTCCTGTCAATTCAGTAGATCTCAATCCAATTGAACATGATTGGTCTTTAGTGAAAGATAAACTTTAGAAGTATTATTCTAAGCTATATTTCAAACAAAACAAGACCTTGAGTTTAACTATTAAAATATCTAGTGATCATTTGACTAAACTTCCTCTTTTACTCTAGCAGCAGGTTCAACACAATCCATATTCTACTTCTTTTTTGAATATTTAAAGAAGTATTTTCTCTTCTTTCATCTTCTACTCTGACTAGGAACTTCAGCTCTCCACATTGCATAGGTAAATATAATGATCCTATTCCATATGTAAGTTCTTCAACAGGTAATAATCTTACCTCTTGGATACCTTGATTGCGCAGATACTCTTTGTCATTATTATGTAATGATCCCTCTTTGGATAGTTAGTTCTTAGTGATGGGGAACGTTACTTTTCATTTTCTCTATCTTCTGCTGTATAATAGCTCTTAGGCCGCTGCCTATATTACGGATAGTATAAGACCCCTGTCTTCTACCTGTTATATCTATTATAATCTTTCTCTAAGTCTATCTTGTATAGAGTTTTCTTAGCATACTAATAATAAAGGTTGTAATAATAGTAAAGAATATAAAGTTGTTTTATATTTGTTAATGTAATAAGTAGGAAAAGTAAGTAGAAGTCAATCTAATTTTATCTAAACTTATACTACCAACACCCGTAAACGATGAGCCCCTGCCAGCACAGAGATGCTACTAATCGGTATACTACTAACTATAGACTTACTAAATCTATGGTCCTGTATCTACCATTCCCGAATCATTCCAGCACAGAACCTAATTACAAGACAATCAAACAATTTAGTACCCTCTCCAGTCCAAGTCCATACTCTCTCTGGTAGGAAGCTAACCACCACTAAGTGTAGCTGAAGTTGACCAAAAGACCAACCTGACCAGGTTCCTCATCTAAAAACATAAAACTACTACTATCCAGTTTAAATACCATCCCATAAAAACCTTCCTCTACAGTAGAAAACCAACCAACAACTTCATCCCCTCAGGCAGTACCAAGGCAGGAAGGAGGCGAGTAACATGTCCACCTCTCATGCCTGCATGCCAGGCCATCTACACTATGAATCCACTTTGCCAGTTATCTCTAAAGAGTGTACCAGTGAGGAGTACCTGTACCCGCTGCCTGTAAACCAAACATAAATAAACAAAAGAAATACTGGAAGGTAGTAGCAGACTGAAAGTGTACTTAGGACCTATCTCCCACCTGTGGTACCTTGCCTCCTTCTGCCTTACCCATAACCAACCTAAAGAAACAAAACAAACCACACAAAGTCCAGTATACAAGACCCAAACAAGTCCAACAGGGTGGTTACAACCAACTATCTGCAAAGTTGGTCATCAATCTGCCAGTCTGTCAAAAAGCTTTACAGCACTCAGCAGCTTTACCTAACTGCCCAAACTGGGTTGAAAATACATAATTAGACCCTGACTAACCTGACATGAGCCTGACCGGTACTTGCAGGTACCTCTCTTCTTCCAATCTGCCTCCCACTACCTCTACACACCAGACGCCACAGGACCCATCATGGCCCCTCAGCCTCTAGGACAGATCAACTATCTGACAGCCACAAGACAGCTAATACCTGACTCCATTAGGCAGCTACTGGTCTTGGCCACACTAACAGAGCCTCATCCCCTGATACCATATAGCTGAGAGGGACCAACCAGTGACAGCTGAGAGTTACTAAGAGGACAATACCAATACGCGAAGGTACCGGCACCAGCCACAACATCCAATCCAGATGAAGTGAAGTCTAGCTGAGCTGGGAACTGTCATGCAAGACTGTCTAAGGACAGTGCTACAGGTCCAGTAAAAAGCCCATATCAAATAGCGGGGAAGAGGCATCTCCAACCAATGTGATAGGAAGGGGAAGAGTGAATGAACAGAAGTAGACAAACAGAAGGTAGGTACCACTTGTAATGGGTGAAGTCGCCAACCATAATCCACAACTGAACTATGCACACACACAGACAATATGAGTATCTTGTAGCCAGTTGTCCCACACCATTCCAGACAACTGTAAAAGCTGTACCTGGGGGTAAAAATATTTTAGGATCAAAGCCATCTCCATCAAGGCAAGGAGGAGACACCTGACTGAATTACTGTAAATGCTATAAGAACAAAAACTCCAATGAAACGGTGAAAAACAACATTGTAGAATTCCAACCGTAGAAATGAAAGTGTAATGAGGAGAGGCTGGGCTGGCACTGCCCTGCTACCTGAGAAATGATGCAGCCGGTACAATGTGTACTATGTGTGATGAAACTTAGGAAAGTCATCAGTCTATTCTAAGGGTATTTTGTATTGTGAGAACTAAGGACTGCGTTAAAATCCAACAAATATGAGCTGGCTCAAAGAACGCCACGGGT
This sequence comes from Tuber melanosporum, assembly GCF_000151645.1. NCBI lineage: Eukaryota > Fungi > Ascomycota > Pezizomycetes > Pezizales > Tuberaceae > Tuber > Tuber melanosporum. The sequence continues at coordinate 479,524 of NW_003299074.1, forward strand.
GATGCCCTCAAAGACAATGTTCTTTCCCTCTAATTGAACGTAAAACCTGTGAGTAGACGATTGTCAGGAAGTGGAAGAAACTTTGCAGAGAGGGACTGGTTAGCAACCACGCCGAAGTGCTCTAAGTGACAGTATTATGAGATAATTATCAAGCAATGAAATAAGACAGAATGAAGTAGACAAGTCCTCAACCACACAACAATCCATGATCATCAGAATACTGGATGAACTGAGATAACTGCACGGCAAAAAGAATTATTACGGGTACAAAAGCTTACCAGTGAGGCGGAGTGAAGGCAAGGACGAGGAAAGTACTTAGAATAAAGTGTGAAGAGCCAATCCTCCTCAGCCGTAGCAGCCTTCTTATTTAGTGCTCTTTCCACACCAAGTCATGTGACACAAATTGGTCATATGTGCTAAACCAAATCATAACAAACTAGTCATCTGACTAAAGTAGTCACATACTCAAATCCCATGACCTTGTAGCAAGGTCATATGCGAAAACTTATAAACTAATCCTAACGCAATAAATAAGTTATATGATTCCAAGTGGTCACATACATGAAACCCATGACCTCATAGTGAGGTTATGTGCAAAACAAAAATCATACACGTAAGGCATACCAGCAAGACACACTTGTCAAGTGCGCAACCTATGACTTATAAGCAAGTCATGTACAAAACATAATAAGTCATGACCAAAATGACTCATATGTGAAAAACAATAACATACCTATATCTGATACTTATGAGTCAGGTGAAAACCTTTTCCTTGCTAAAACATATTCTTGATATTACCTCTTCTTCTCCAAAGCCTGTGTGCCATCAGGCGATTTCTCCAAGCTTTAATAGTTCCCGTGCAGCCATGGGTATGGATCTCCGCAGCCAATTGAACTTGTTGTCTGCAGTCCTCCATCTTATCCTCACTGTTTCGAGTTTGAGGTTTACCATTTCGATCATGTGTCGCTGATTGTTGTTCATTTGTTTCAGCTCTACTATCTTTTTTTTGTTTGCCAAAATTGTGGCCTCGTGTTAGGTGGAGATAAGCTGATAATTTTCAGTATTGTTTAGGCCAACTAAAATTCATTTCTCTAGAGGAAGATTGACTAGGAAGGTTTGGACTTCACTTATTTCATTTGTGACTACTAAGAGTGAAGTAAAATATGTAAATTAGAATGAATCTTAAAGATAATATTATATTATTAAGTTCTCTTCTCCATTGCTTGATGATGTCTAAAGAAGGGGAGGTACTTCAATATATATATATATATATGTCTACGTGTTCGCAAACTACACCTATTTATTATACAACCCTATACCTCTCTGATTATAACTGGCAATGTTGCATATTCTTAAAAGATGTAAACACTAAGTGACCATGAAAATTACTACACCCTCTTTGGTAATTACGATATCACTAACTGGGAACCATACTCTTCTCAATAGTAATTATCTGATCATTAGAGTCTTTAGACTTATGGCCTAGTCCTCAAGTTGAACTGAGTTGACTACAGTTGTCTTTGTCATTGATGAAATAATCAGTTTCATCTGTGGGTTGTATCTGCAAAGGTAGTTGAAATTGCAACCTTTCTTGGTCGCAAGACTTCAAACCTTTATAAATCCTTATCTAACCCATAGATATCTTCGAGAGGACTTCGTACTAGTTCACAGGAAGCTATTCTACAAGGTTGACAAATAATCCCTAGATTGGCAACCCTTGATTGCTCTCGGTAGCAGGGTTCCAATAGCTGTTGTTGTTTTGGGAATTATCACTACTGCTATAACATGTTTTGAAACCTAGTTCTAACCCTTTGTTAAGCCCATGGACTTCTATGGTAGTGTCCCTTAGAGTTCTAGACTCTTCTGATCATTGTAGGGTGGATGCTAATGTATTGGTCTCTCATTGAGATTCTTTATTATTCGATACTATCTCTTAGTAAGAAAACGTCGTGTTTCTTATAGCCTATTCCAAAAGCTTTACATTTTTGAAGCCTAGTAACTCTCTGAGTAGTTAAATGACTTACTCCGTTCCACTTCCCAGACCTTACCAAGGGTCCTTGTACATATAATCTGTACGCAGAATCCGATCGGATGAACAGTGGCAACCTATACTATGTCATTCTGATATTTTCAATTTTGTAGCATGATAGTCACAGGACACAATGGAGATTGATATGTATGATGACATGCAAGCCCCGTTACAAGGTCAGAGTGGGGTGTTGGAGACTAGGGAATCCGATTCTAAGTGGGATTATACTACTTAGGGTGATTCATAGATATTAGATCCCAGTATCCCTAACATGAGCTCCCTCCTCTTAAGGCTTCACTCCAAATGCCTTTTACGTACATATAAAATAAATTACAAGTTTTAAAATTAAATTAAAACTATCAATCATTAAACTTCAAATATTAGCTCCTTTAGGACCCGATGAGATTAGGGTGAAAAACCTTCCATGTTTACTTGTCCACAATAGGAAAACCTTTACTTCATCGTTTTTCCTCTTCCTGTTATGGCATTTCCTGATTATTACAGTGGAATTATGCTACCATTTCCCTTGCATTATCCATGCCTGAGGCAGGTTTCCAGGTCTTCTCATCTTTGAAACAACCATGCTATTTGATAAAGTACTATAGTTTACATACCTCCTGGTAGCAATCGTGTATTCTCTTTTGATAAAAATATATCTCACTTCTTACAATTTTCTCTATCTTCCTTTGTAAGTTGCCTTCAATTCCTCGAGCTTTCTGGAAGGTTGTTGTAGATCTACGTATATCGACTCTCCGTACAGTTCTAACAGAGACACATAGAATACTGGGTGCATATTCCATTGATCTGAAACATTGAGTTTATAGGTACCATTTCCTCAATTTCCAAGATCACGAATTGTCCATATACTTTTGGACTGAGTTTCTTTAACTTCTAATGTGTAGAAATATTCTTTGCATTTAACATTACTTTGTTGCCAATTTTGAAGTCAGGTTATTGCTTTGCCTTCCTATCATAGCATTTGGCCATGGCTTCACATGTTTGTAGGAGTAACTACCTTGCTTCCTCGTGGATCGTTTTTATCCAGTTTGTATGAGGTATAGCTCCTGGATCTTGCGCCTTGCATTATTTCATATATGCACTTTGTGGATTAAATCTATAGTTTGTATAGAAAGTTGTCAATCCATGTACATTAGTTTTCAAGTTATTGTAGACATATTTAGCTAGGGATAGTAATTGGTACCAGTTATCTTGATTATAGTTGATGAAACCTCAAAAGTAATCTTCAAGCACTTGGTTCATTTGCTCAATTTGTCCATCTGTTTCTGAGTCGTATGCTATAGACATTCTCCTTTTTATGATTACTGTTTTGCAGAAGGATTTCTAAAATTCTCCAGTAAACTTTGAGTTTATATCTGAGACAATTTCTGTTGGTAAGCTATGTAGCTTCCATATTTTCTTTATAAAAGGTATAGCCACGTCCTTTGCGGTGGCTGTCCCTTCTAATCCAACAAAGTGAGCTATTTTTGTAAACCAGTCAACTACTACCATAATTTGCATGCAACCTTGACCTAGGGGTAACCGCATAATAAAGCCTACAGAAATTGATGCCCATGCTGCATACAGTATTGACAGCAGTTCTAGCAAACCATATATCACGTGTTGTTGGAATGTATTGTGTTGACAATTATCACACGACCATTAGTAATTGTTTACCCAATATATCTGGCCTTTCCAATCCAAGTCTCTCATAATTATCTCCAGAGTTTTTCCTTGTCAGAAGTGTCCTGCTATTTTAGTGTCATGACATTCTTTATTTATTATTGTATAAAGGTCCAGGTTTTTTGGTATAAATTGTCTTTACTTATAGTAAAGCAACTCATCAGATAGGGTCCGTCTTTCAAGAATAGTTTGCCATTGTCTTGTAGTTCTTTCAACTCATTTTATCTTTTAAACTATTCTCCGTGCTCCGGAATGGCTTTTAGAATTTGCTCCAAGAATTTCAGATTAAATTTCTTCAATTTCTTGTGGGCTACTATAGTGCTAGGTATGAGGGTTGGCTCAGGCATTTCGGGCTGTATTATACCCTGTATGTTCCGGTTTATTGATGTATGTAACCTTGTTGCGATATCTTTACTGCTGAATCTTAATGTACTACTTTTAGTATCTCTAGGTTGTCTATTTCCATCATATCCGCAGTGTTAATTTTTTCTACCACTAACTAGACAATTGGATCGCCGGCTTTAATGTGATAATCCGTGTCTTACTAGTTGAATAGTAAAACCTTTAGTTCTCGGGTATAATCAGCATCGATTACACTGGTGCTGGTAGAGATACAGCTTTTGACTGCTAATCTGCTTCTCAGAGCAATTCCCTCATAAGTTCTAACTGCTAGCTAGATTGTAATACCAGTTCCAACAATTAACTGTCCCTGTGCTGGGCTTATATCTTCCTACATGGCGTAAACATTGAAGCTTACTGCTATTCTTGAACCTTTGGTTGATAACCTTGCTCTTATGTATAAGCATTTTACTCGAATCACATAGTTCGAGTCATTCCAATTTTGTAACGTGTTCGCAAGGTGCTAATCACGTTAACGGTAATGGATACGATAGTTGGCAGGTGGCCTGCTCTTCCAGAGAGGAGGCGAGAGCTGAGAACTAAAGGAGGCTTCGAGGGCGTACTGAGGAACCAAGAAGTAACCGTTCAACCAAGTATATTGAAATACTGTCTGTCGAAGTCTGCCTTTTCTATCGTAGAAACAGGCGGTCTTTAAATACACAATTCTGTTCATGTCTAGCATGAACGAAACTAATCAAGGGTATCCATTGATACTCTTTGGTAAAACTCTTTAAGTATCAAAGCGATACTTAAAACAAAACATAAAACAAAACCAAGTATCAAACGATTCTTAAAACAAACCAAGTATCAAAGCGATACTTAAAATAAAACCAAGAATCAAAGCGAAACTTAAAACAAAACCAAGTATCAAAGCGATACTTAAAATAAAACCAAGTATCAAACGAAACTTAAAACAAACCAAGTACCAAAGCGATACTTAAAACAAAACATAAAACAAAACATAAAACAAAACCAATAACCAAGTACCCGTACCGGTTACATTCCCCAAAACAAAACAACTGTTTAAACAAACAAAACCTAATAATCATCAAAGGCGGATTCCGAGAAACTCAACGCTTCAGTTTCCGCCAAAAACTCTTCATCATTGGTATCACACCAAGGACAAGAGGAAACTCTAAGGAAACACTTAGACTCGAAGAAATCTAAATCACAGTAGTCACGAATACCAGATTCGTGCTGTACGTCAATCCAAGCATGATCACAATCAGGACAGTAGTCAATCCAGAGGATTTCGAAGTAGTCTTCAAGTTGGATAGCATCGCGGTTCAACAACAGTCCAACAACCTGTTGTCGCTGCCTCACATTGAGCTCCACATAGTTTGACATCGTTATGGTATTCGGATGGTGATTGGTGACTAGATAAAGTTGTCGAGAGCCTGCTCCATAGCTTGATTCTCCTCATCGCTACTTTCGAACTCTGACTCAAAGTGTGGTGCCCAAAATCCATCTCTAGTTTCGAGTTCTGCGTGCCATCGCTCAGTTTCTGGTATTGTAGGTGTCCAGCACATGGTGATATAATTGATTGTTGGGGGGAGGGATTCATTTGGCATGTTGTCTTTCCACCATCCGTTTACCATATCCATAGCGTGCTCAAGTCCTTCCAGTGGTTCCCAACTGTTTTCGCTCGTCGGATATCCTTTCCATTTGACTAGGAATTGATCATTTCCGTGCCAAAGGCGATGGTCTCTGATCTCTTCAACTTCCCATTCATCCTTTTTCTTGATGATGATAGGTGCAGGCCGAGAGTGGGTTCTTCCAGGAAACTTGGAGTCGTCATTGGGATGGAATCGTTTGACAGCTGAGGCATGGAAGACTGCAGTATTGCGGCGGTACATGCGTCCATCCATCTGGACAGTGTAATTCTCTGTATGCTCGTCAAAGGATATGACTTTGAAGGGTCCTCGCCATCGGGGTTGTAGTTTCTTGCTGCGTCCGACATTGGTAATAAACATGTTACCGTGTACCATGAGCATGTCTCCTGGTGAGATGGGAACATGTTTGCGACGTCGTTTCTGGGCAGTAGTGGTGCTTCGGAATCGGGCAGCCTTAACAGCTTGGAAGGCATCGTTCCGAATTGCTTGGTGGCGGTTTAGATGGTCATCGGAGGCAGGGACTGAGGAGTTCTTGAATAGAGTTGTAGGTAGGAGAGGGTATTGGCGGCCAAAGACTGCCTTATATGGTGACATTCCCAGGGTATCTGAAAATCCGGCATTGATATATGCGGCTAGTTCAAATAGGGCTGGTTCCCAGTTGGTTTGTCGTTCATTGATCATGTTCCTAATCCCGGTCTTGACCTCGCGGATTTTTCGTTCTACTTGGCCATTAGTCTCATGGTGTCCTGGGGCAGCCAGAATGTGGTTTATTCCGAGAGAGGTTAGAGGTTTGCTTCCAGAATCTGGCGGTAAAGCGGGGATCAGCATCACTGACAATAGATAAGGGGAACCCGTGGGGGGTAAATAAGTGTCGTTGTAGGTTATTCCAGGTGTCTTTGGAAGAGTCGGTAACTTTCATTGGTATTAACCAGGTGTATCCAGAGAATCGATCCACAGCTACCAATATGGTGTCATATCCGGCGGACTTGTTGAATGGTCCTGCGAAATCGATGGCATAGGATTCAAATATTTCACATGGTAGTTGGAGGGTCTGAGCTTTCCCTTCAGGAAGTTGTGTTCGCTCCTTATTTGCCTGGAAGAGTTCGCATTGCCTGGCAAAATCGCGGAAGTCCTTTCGCATTTCAGGCCAGTAGACATATTCTGAGGCATATTGGAGGTTGCGATCTGCACTATGGTATCCTTTGTTGTGAATCTCGGATATGACATATTCTCTAATCGTCATTCCGTTGAACATATGGCCTTTTGGTACGTATAGGCAATGTTCTCCATAACGGGTGCTGGTAAAGACCATTCCATTGGATATGTTGTAGGGGGCGAGGTCTCCATGCCTGGAGGCATCCATGGCTTTGAAGTAAATCGGGTCATGGCGGTATCCTGCTATCATTTGGCTTCGGAAAGAGGAGGTTAATTCTTCTGTGGTTGATCTAACATCTCGTTCATCCTCGATTAGGGATCCTCTTGTTGGTTCGATAGGGGCTTCCTGTTCCTCAAAGGTTTCGTAGAGTTGACGCCGATGCTCGGGAATAGTAGGGGGTATGACCGAGACAATGGTTTCATTGTTGTATACCCGTAAGGGTCCACCATATAGTGGTCGTGAATCGATCATGGGAGGAGAGGATGGCGGGGCTGACTGTGGGGGTTGTAAATACGACATTGCATCCACGTAGGCTGCTGCTTGTTCGAGTTCTTCAAGGCCTTGGTATCGCGTTGGAGCAGGATTAAGGACATGAGGGTGTTGGGTTGGCTCATTTCCATCGATCCTTTCTTCTTCTCCTTCTGCGGTATCGAAGCTGGTGTCTTTGGAATCATCAGCAGGCATATAGTACGGTCGCTGGTATCTGTTGCCGAACTTGATCTCAGTTTGGTGAAAAGGGCAGGTGTCGTGATAACAGTGGGACCAGTGGGTTCTGCTTTGTTCAAGTTCGTGAGGAGGTGTGCTACGGAGCGTGCAATTGTCTTTCCATTCTTCATTAATGTCCTTTCCTCGTTCTGTTCCGGCAGCACTGTACATGGTGTAAGAGAAATGATTGGAGGGAGCGGCAGAGCTGGCGGTAGCCATTGACGGTTCTTGTTCATAGGAGGTGTCGTCAGGGCTGTCCTCGCTTTGTCTTGTGTGGTCGTGAACAAGAGGAGGGTTTGCAAGGTCTTGATTCTCGTATAGGCGAGAGAGAGCATCGGCTAAATAGTTCGTTCTTCCAGGGGTATAGATGATTTTTGCATCGTATTTGCTGATCTCGCCTATCCATCTTGTTCTTCTTCTTCCCGGTATCTTTTCTGTTTTAAGATTAGTGAGCGGTTGGTGGTCGGTAACAATAGTGAAGGTATTGCCCATCAGGATGTGATTGAAAGCGGCGAGAGCATCAATCACAGCAAGGGCTTCCTTGTCTGTTGTTCCATAGTTCATCTGTGAGTTGGTGAACTTTCTGCTGTGTAATGCCGCCGGCCTTGCCGTTTCATGGGAGGCCCCTTGCCCAACCCATGCTCCAACTCCAACATCCGATGCATCAGTAATCAACCATATCGGTTCTGGTTTACTATAGTCGATAGGTTGAATAACGTTGGCGTTTTTAATCAAATCCTTGATGTTGGTAAAGGCTTGGTCATGAGTGTGGGTCCAGGCAAATTCTGCGTTGCCGGTAAGGTCTGTGAGCGGCGCTGTCACAGTGGCGTGGTGTGGGAGGAACTGGGAAATGTAGTTGACTAGTCCTAGGAATCGCATGAGTTCTTTTTGATTCTGGGGTGTTGACCATTCCGTTAAACAGGCTATTTTTCCTGGGGCTGCGTGTATTCCTTCATTATCTATAACATGTCCTAGGATATCGAGTTTATCGGCAAATAGGATTGATTTGTTTCTGCTAGCATAAAATTTAGCTTCCCTAAGTTTGGTACAAACCAAACCTATATAGTAGGCGTGTTCTGTTATGGTGTTCGAGAAAATGAGAATATCATCAATGGTAGACCCAAACGAAATGGTGGAGGTATTCGCTTAGGAGGTTTTCCATAATTCGCATAAAGGTGGCAGGCGCATTCATATCACCTTGTAACATAACTCAGCTAATGAAACTTCCGAAGGGTGTTTTGAAACTGTTGTATCGTTCGCTTTCTGGGTCTAACCTTGTTTGGAAGTAGGTATCGCTTAGGTCAATCTTACTTCGGAATCTAGCCCGTCCAACTGCATTTAGTATCTGGGTTTGGTTTGGGATAGCGGAGCTGTCCATAACCGTATTTTCATTCCGTAGTTTGAGATCAACCAAGGGGCGGATTCTTTTGCCATCTGCTTTGGGTTGAACAAACATAGGAGCGGCACCAGGGGCTTCTGCCCGGTAGATGACTCCTCTTCTTTGTTGTTGGTTGATCCAATCACAAAGTGGGCTTTTGTATGCATCAGGAATAGAGTAGGTGGGTTGGTTCTTGAGATTGGAAGGGTCTCGGAGGCGGATGTGGTGATTCACTTCTCTCATAGGTGGTAGTTCTTCGGGTATTTGGTCAGGGAAAACATCAGAATACTCATCCAATAGTCGTAGGGCAGTTGTTTCACAGACTGCAGCTCGGTATTCTCCGCTTGTTGGCTTGCATGAGACTCTGACCTTCTGATCTGGGAAATCGATAGTTGATTCCCCACACCTGATTATAGCTTTGTGACGAGTCAGTGACGTTTCAGGAAGGGCATGCCTATTAGGGCATCGTATTTGTCTAAATTTCAAACCAGCATTTCCTGGGGGGGTAGGACTGCAGAACCAAGTCGAATGGTCGCACTACAGGTTTTATGGCTTGTGGATCGTGATCCTTTTACTGCCATATTGACTGGTATGGGTTGGTTAAGGTCTCGGGTAGGGAGTCCATGGACAGAGACAAAGGCATTACTGATCATATCTCTTCCGATTGCACCAGTGTCGAATAGGACTTGAGCCTTTTTGCCGTTGATCAGGATATTTCCTTCTAGAGCAGTGTGTGTTTTGAATGTAGCTGGAGGTCGAACACTGTTGCATTCCACATCGATGTACCCAATGTGGATCTCTTCATATTCACTGGATGGAGCGTAATCGCTTTCAATATTGTTGGCCGACGCCTCCTTTTTTATAGCCTTTCCTTTTCCTTTCTTCGCAGGACAGCTCTTTGCCATGTGTCCTGTTTTTCCACATTCAAAGCATTCTCCCTTTTGCCGTCTCGATTCTTTGGAGGATTTCTTCTTCTTGAAAACTCGAGGGGTATCGTCTTCAGAGTTGCTGGAGGCTTTGTGTCGTGGCTGGCTGTTCCTATTAGAGGATGTCTGTGTTTTGTAGGCCTTGGTCTCATGGAGAATGGCGTCCTTTCGTTCTGCTCTAGCAATTATTACTGCAATATCATCGCCGTCTTCCTCGAGTGGTTCTACCTCTCGCCGGAGGGTAGGGTGCATAGTGTCGTAGAATCGTCGCTTCAGGATGTATTTGGAGATACTTCCTCTCTCCATTCGATCCTTATACATTATTAGGTCAGTGGCCACATCGGTGATTCGCTTGACATGTGTTCCGTTAACTTGCTGGAGCTGGTTAAATTTGTTGTATAGGAGGTCGTTGGTTATAGAGGATTGGAATCGTCCTTTCAAGTAATTGAGAACTGTAGATCCTCTTAATCTTACATTCCCGCCGAAGTCCTTATAGCATTGGTGGTATGCGTCGGTTCCCTTTCCTTCACAGAATGATCCAATGATAAGTCCGGTTGTAGGGTCTTCCACATCTTTTCCTTGTAAGAGTAGGAAGTGTGAGAGTTCTGTGGCCCATCGTTCAAAAGCTTCAGGTTTGAGGTCTTTCCCTTCGCCTGTGAATTTCGCTGGGAGGTGAAGTTTAAACTTAGGGGGTTCAAATGCTGCGGGTACCTCCTCTTCTTCAGGTCTTGCCCGAGATTTCCCTCCTCCAGAAGGCCCTCCTCCTGTGCTAGCCATATCTGAATCGCTACTAGATTCGGGGTCGTTTGGGAGTTCGAAGGAAGGCTTCTTTGCTGGAGTAGAAGGGAAGTCTCCTGGAGGTTGTGTATCTTCCGTGTTTGCCGGATCGCCGGGCTCTTTAGCAGAGCGCCGGGGTTGTTTCTTCCTAGTAAGGTCTTGCCGTGGGATTTGCTTCCCACTTCTGGTCGTTAAAGACTCTATCTTGGGTTTGAGATGAAGCCGAATATACTGAAATTCTGCCGCTTCTCTCCGCTAGCATTCTGAGGTGGATACCGATAGGTTGATCAGGCCTAAATCCGGGGACAGGTTCTTAACCACTTGCTGAGGTTAAAAAAATGTAACGTGTTCGCAAGGTGCTAATCACGTTAACGGTAATGGATACGATAGTTGGCAGGTGGCCTGCTCTTCCAGAGAGGAGGCGAGAGCTGAGAACTAAAGGAGGCTTCGAGGGCGTACTGAGGAACCAAGAAGTAACCGTTCAACCAAGTATATTGAAATACTGTCTGTCGAAGTCTGCCTTTTCTATCGTAGAAACAGGCGGTCTTTAAATACACAATTCTGTTCATGTCTAGCATGAACGAAACTAATCAAGGGTATCAATTGATACTCTTTGGTAAAACTCTTTAAGTATCAAAGCGATACTTAAAACAAAACATAAAACAAAACCAAGTATCAAAGCGATACTTAAAACAAAACCAAGTATCAAAGCGATACTTAAAATAAAACCAAGTATCAAAGCGATACTTAAAACAAAACCAAGTATCAAAGCGATACTTAAAATAAAACCAAGTATCAAACGATACTTAAAACAAACCAAGTATCAAAGCGATACTTAAAACAAAACATAAAACAAAACCAAGTATCAAACGATACTTAAAACAAACCAAGTATCAAAGCGATACTTAAAACAAAAACATAAAACAAAACCGATAACCAAGTACCCGTACCGGTTACAAATTTACTGTTTCTAGTATATTTCCTGTGCTTATATTATCTGCTGTGCTGCTTGTTATCGGGCATATTTGAATTTTCCCTTCTACAGTTCTTGCTACTGAACTGATTTTGAAATGTTCAGGTTTCAATATCTCTTGTTCACGATATGCAGCTTCCTCCTCAGAATAGTACTCCGGCTATTAACCAAGTGTATCAGGTTTGCCTCCTCTTGTAACTAGGTAGTAAACAATCTTGAAGTTGTAATTTACTAATATCTGTACCTAACAGATTTGGCAACCACTCCAGACCTTCATGATAAGGAAATATTGAAGGTTTTGGTGATCGGTGTATACAGTTATTGGTTGTTCAGTTCTATCCAGGTATTGGCACCATTGTTTAAATACTTCCAATATCGGTAACAGTCCTTTGTCATGGATTTTCTAATTCTGCTTCCTGGATTGTAGTTAATGGGAGTGACAAGCTACAGGATGTAGTTTTTTCTCCACAAATTGGGAGAGAATGCAGCCTAAAGTGAAGTCGTTAGCATCTGTTTCCACCAGTATTTCTCTTCCTGGGAAGAAGTGGTGTAAAATTGCGGCCTCAGTAAACTTTCTCTTAAGCTCCAGAGAGGCCTTTTCCTGTTCTGGGCCCTACCAGAACTTTATGAGATCACCCTTCAATGTTTCTGTAATTGGAACGTAAGTTTTTGAAAAGTTTTCTATAAAACGCGGGTAGAAGTTTGCAAATCCTTAGAATATTTGAACCTCCTTGACTAATACAGGTGATTTCCAGTTTAATACAGAATCCACCTTTTGGGTACTCATAGATACCCTATCGATGCCTATCATGTAGCTTAAGAGTTCCACCTCTTTAACGTGGAAGAAGGATTTCTTTATTGAAATCGCAAGATGAAAATCTGACAATTTTTACAATACTTTTATTACTAGCTCTATATATTACTTCTTACTTTTAGAATAGATGAGAATGCCATCCAAATAACATACAACTCCTTGGTTTAGAAATGCCTGAAGGAACTTAATCATCAGGTCATGAAATATAGCTAGAGCATTGGCTTATCTGAAAGGCATTACTTTAAATGCATAATTTCTATAATGTGATCAGAAGGCTGTTTTCCATTCATCCCCTTCCTTGATTCAGATGAGATTGTAACAATTTTTTAAATTAATATTAGAAAAGATGCTAGCTCCTGCGACCTGATTAGGTAATTCCGACATTAGTGGTAGTGAATACTTATTCAGGATAGTTATCTTGTTTAGATTTTGGTAGTCCACTACTAGTCATAGTCTTCTATCTGCTTTTGGTATAAAGAGGATTGAAGTACCAAAAGGATATTGTCTTCCCGGGATCTTTCCTTGTCATAGCGTATCGTCAAGGTATTCCTGTAACAACTCAAGTCGTTTATTAGACAGAGAATAATTGGGTCCCCAAGAGGGTTTTGTTCTGCTGACTAATTTAATTTCCTGAACAAAGATTCTCCTAGGTGCCAGTTTTGTTACCGTTTACAGGAGAAATAGCTTTTTGAATTTCCACTAGTATTTTGGGAGAGAATTGAAGTTGATCTGGTTATCATCTTCTATATTTCCAATTCTTCCTACTTGGATAGTATTTTCATTCCAAGCAACTGTTTCGTCGTATTCATACATATCTGTGAGTCCTTCATTTTCTTCTACCATACAAGATTTAAAATTAGGATCTTTGAATTCCAACTTTGTATGTTCTCCAATATTGGATAACAGTTGTTCTGAATGCTACCACTTAAAAGAGATTATCATCCTGTAATTTCCTACCACTGCGATTTCACATGCAACTGCAGAGATTTTTTTTTTTCGTCCTATTTCTAACCAAATAGGATGTATGTAAAACTTTCCCCCCAATGGAGCTGATACTCCATCAAAGCCTTGAATATTGTCGAGATTTGGTATCTCTGTAAATAGGATATATGGTTCTTTTACGGGTTCTTTATTGATTAGAAACATGGTGGATCCAGAAACCAAAAGGACTGGTATTTTGTAGCACTGACAATTTGAGTTTATAATGTGAATATAAGCATGTCCCTCAGGACAGTTATATCTTATAGGTTTTGATAAGCTAAAAGCACGTTTCTTGGAGTTAGGTATGGAGTCATCATTCTCTTATTTTAATATGTCTGAGGTTCTGATAACAACTGGAATAGTTGTTACTGTGTCTGCGCAGTTTCGAGCACTTATTTCTCCTCAGACAAACTTGTTTTATTTGTGTATATTGGGCAGCATGATACTAGCTGTCTTTACCACCTGCCAATGGGTTTCCATACCTTCCACTTTTACTACCTCTTGAACCAATTTAGGGGGTCTCTGCCATCCTCTAGATATCATGGAAACAAAAGCCAAGTGCATAGAACTGGTTGGCTGTCTCTTCAATAACCTTCCTGGGCTTATTCTCCACCGTCCCTTAATTTTAGACAGTGTTCTCACTTTAATAGGTTCAATTCGGTACTAGCGCAGCACCTAAGAAGTAGTAACTTAAGGCTATGTCTAAAGCTCTTGTACCTATTTGTTGTATAGATCAAAGATGTGCTTCACTTTTTTTCTAGATCCTTCATCTCAGCCCTACTATCCCTTCCTCCATTACCTTTAATGTTGTCTGTTTCCTGTCTAGGTTTTGGTTCTTAATGGAGACCTTTCTGTTTCCAAATTACGTACCTGACAACCTGAGCGGACATGCACCAGGTCATTAGGGACAAGTTTACAATACTCTCTTGGGAAGCATAGAGGCGCCGCCAATGCATACATTGCTCATTATTAATCCTCTTGACTTTGTGGCAAGGACGTATATACTCACGGTCAGCTCATCATTGCAAGTTTAATTCCTTCACTTCATCATTCTCTTTTGAAGTTGATTTCGACTCATAGATAGTATGTCTACCTTGACTACCTGAACACCGTCGTTGTTGGTACCAAAGAAATGACCTAAGTCATTTCTTCATCATTGCCTAGTTCTCACAGCTTGTTGACTCTCAGAATTGCAGCAGTAGAAATCTTTCTGAATCGGTAGAATATGGTTGCCATTCTGGGCCATGGTGTCTTGAATGGGTGGTTGTCTGCCCTTGTTCAAGACACCTGAATTTGTCCCCAGCAGGTTTTGTACTGGTAGTTTTTCTTTCTGCAACGAGGGCAATAACCTTTCCACTTTCTTTCATCAATTATGGACTGGGGTATTCCTCCATGAGCCGTTTTGAAGTTTGTATATGTCAACTTCATAGTCCTGGTAGATCTCTTTGCTGGTTTCTTGGGTTCTGGTTCCTACTTCCTCTTTTTGGAGGGTCCACCTCTCTTTATAAGTGTTTCTCCCTTTTTACCTTTCGTTGATTCTTGTCTGCAGGTTTTTTGTCTAAGAATGTTTTTACAGGTTTTCACTTATCCTGATCTAGATAGTCCTGTTCATGCTATTCAACCTTTTCTCTTCCTAGTTCCTATACTACCTTTTTCCATTCTCCGTTAGTATCATATTTATTCAGGGAAAGTTGCTATCTAATATTTGAGGAAAACCTTCTATTGCATGCCATACATCAAGCTGGTCCTGTTAGTCAAGCCTGGATATTCAGATTATACATTTTTCCAAAAAACATCTAAATGTCGTTTTTATACTCAACTAATTCTATATCCTGCATGGCTTTACATCCTTCTTTGAGGTAGGCATAGTGACTGGTCAATTCATTTTCAAAGTAAATCTATAAAGACAATTCCGCGTCTTGTTCCTCTCTACAGAGGCTATCTATTGCACACCAATACTATACTGTAATCAGACTGTCCTGATCCCCTTTTGTTTTCTCTGCAGCATAGATAATATCTTTCGAATCATCATTCCTCATCCTGGAATTGCATTCGAAATAATCCACACATTGAGTTAACTAATAGTAGACATATTGACCGATCTTTGCTTTGAAAATGGGAGTGGGTCTGCCTGTTGCTTAACAGTTTGGTCTAATGCTTTTCTAAGCACATTGGATGTTCTATGTTGTTCAGAGGTTAATCCCTCTTTAAATCTACATGGTCCTCCTTGATGCTTTCCTCCATTTCTATTGCTATCCCTATCATCACTCTTATCAACAAGGTTGCCAACAGGTATTAAAGCAGTGTGGGGTTCTCCTTCTCTATCCTTCCCCTTATTTAAGGCAGGGATTACTTCTGGTTCTTCCCTTTCTGCAGCATCTTTCCATGCTTCTGGGACTGACCCCAACATAGCATGCCGCTGGCATTATAGTCCGCTATCTGGTGCTTTAAGTTTGTCAAGTACTAGGGATAAGGTAGCGAATATATGGGTTTAATTTCATTGAATGGTACAGAATAATTACAATTAGCAACAATACTGTTTTCCAATTAGAAAAATAGTAATTTCTAAAAAGTGAATGATGTTTTTTAGCATATCCTAATATTAGCACTTCTGGAGACTACCAAACATTGTAGGTAATAATCAGAGTGGTACAAAATTTGTATGCCGAATAGATGTAGTTAGTGAATACTCAAATCTGGAATATAAATATCAAAGTACCTCCCAATATTTTAGACATTATCAAGGAACAGAGAAGAGACCTTAGCAAAGTAATATTGTTTAAATAATCCTATCCTACTCCACTTTACTCATTATAGTTATAAACGAAATAAGTAACCCCTTTTAAGTCTTCCTAGACAAATATCTGTCTATGAAATTAATCTCTACTGCCCTAGACACTTCTCAGTCTATACATATCATTTCTGCCTAATAGACAGACAGTTGACACTTCCGATACAGGGTTTTTTTTTGACTAATAAATATTAGATCTTGGAATACTCTCATATATAATCTGGCTTAAGTTTTACTTAATAATTCGGCATGCAGTATAGTTTCCATAATTGAAGCACGGTATCTCGAATGTGGTTTAGTAAGGAAAAGGTTTTCACATAACTCACAGTTATGAGTCATAGGTAGCTTAAGGCTTTCACACATGACTTATTTGAGTCATATAACTTGTCACATTATGATATATTGTAACAATCCCTCCTTGGATAGTTAGTTCTTGGTGACAGGGAACAATACTTCTCTTCTACTGTTTCTTTTCTTAGTCTTACAATAGCACTAGACCTCTGCCTACATTATCTATAGTACAAGACTTCTGTCTTCTTCCGGGAACGCCTATCGTAAGCTTTCTCTAACTCTTCTTTGTAAAGAGCGTTCCTTGGCGTAATGATAATGTTGCAATAAAGATAAAGATTGTGAAGGTTTTCATATTTGTTAAAGTAAGGAGTAGGAAAAGTACTTAGAACAAAGCATGAAGAACCTATCCTCTACAGCCGCATCGGCCTGTATATATAGTGTTCTTCCCGCCCGTAGTGATGTGACCCAAAGTGGTCACATGTGTAAAACCAAATCATAACAAATTAGTCATGTGACCAAAATGGTCATACGCTTAAAACTTATAACCTCATAGCGAGGTCATGTGCAAAAACTCATAAACCAATCCTAACACAATAAACAAATCATATGACTCGACTGAGTCATTTGAGTGAAGTCCATGACCTCATAACGAGGTCATGTGTGAAACATAAATCATATGTGTAAGGCATACCCACAAGGTACACTCGCAAGGCATACTAGTCAGGTACACGTCCCATAACTCATATTTGAGCCATGTGTGAAAGCATCACAAATCCCACACATAACCAATCATATGACTCAAATGAGTCATATGTGTTAAAAAATAACATACCTATGACTCATAACCATATGTTACGTGAAAAAACTTTCCTCACCAAGCCACATTCGTGACATTAGCTCCACTCCCCATAAGCCTGAGTCCTATCAGGCTCTTTCCCCAAGCTTCAATAATTACTGTCCTGCGGAATGCTTGGACTTCAGAAGCTTATTGAACTTGTCGTCCACTTCCCTCCATCTTACCCTCACCATTTCCAAAGTGAGGTTTGCCATCTTGATCGTGTGCCTCTGAATATCATTCAGCTGTTGTAGCTCCGTAATCGTTTCGTAGTTTGCCGAAATTGTATCTACGGCCTGACTAAGGTGTTCCCGAAGTCCACAGATTTGCCGGTGTAGGCTCCTGGCATCCTGTTACATTTCTGTGGATGAGTTTTGGGCTCCCCCCTCCCTGGGCCTCATCCTCGAGGCCCTAGCTCTCTGCCATCCCATGGCATATTTTCCTTCCAACTCTTTCTTTGCCCTATCCTTCTGTTGATAGTATCCTGCAGCGCTTTTCTTCATCCTGTGCATCTTGCACGTGTTGTTGTAGCACCGTTTCCAGTACTTTAGGGCATGGTCCGGGCATGGACCGAACTTTTTGTATTCTCTCAGAAACCATCCCGAACCTTCCTTATTCCCATAGTGTGTGGGACATCTATCGTCATAGCATACTGGCCATGACATGGCGTTATGCAGTGCTTGTTTTTCCCTCTCCCTGAGTTCTTCGTCGGTCGGCCCCATAAATGAGTATTTGGGGCTGGTCAGTGTGGTTTGGCGGAGGCTATCACCCCAGCCCTTGTGTTATTGTAATGGCACAGGAGCCTTTCCCTTGCCTTTGTCTTAGTTGCACATGATCATTACCTGTGCTGGGCCTGCCTGGGTATCACTGGTGGAAGGTTGAGATGGCATCTTGTGCATGTTCGAAGTTGTGTGTGGGTAGTACCAAGTTTTATAGTGTTCGGGTGAATATCCCATCCACTTAGCTTGGTATTGGAGGTGACCATGGAAGATGCGAGAATCAACTCTTTCGTCAAGCTCGTATTCTGGTTCTCCGTTGAGTTCGATCGGAGGAGGAGGAATAATTGTTTGTAAGAGAAACTTGTTGTCTATGTGTAATTCGAGGAGTGAGATGTGGAATGTATTGTGTATTCCCATTGACAGTGGAAGGTCGAGTTTATCAGTTCGGCTGCCCACCCTTTCCAGTATCCTGAATGGTCCAATTTTCTTGTAGTCCAATTTCTTGGATGGTCGCGTCATATTGATATTGAATGTTATTAGCTATACCATATCTCCAGGTTGTATGTTCGGATCCGGTCTTCAGTGCTTATCGTATTGTTCTTTTTGCCTTTGTTGTGCTTGACTCATTTTGTATTTTAATGTCTAGTGTAGTTATCCCATATTTGTTTTGTCTGGTATTATACTAGGAATGGTATAATACGTGGTCTGACTTTGTGGATGTTGTCCGTAATTTGCGAAGAGTGTCGTGCCGATCGTTTCTTGCTTTCCATTATTGTATACGAATTCGGCCATTGATAGCAGTTTGTACCAATCATCTTGTTAGTAATTGACGTAAGCCCATAAATATGATTCAAGTATCGCGTTTACCCGTTCTGTTTGTCCATTCATTTGTGGGTGAAATGCTGTGCTTAACCTATTTTGTATCCCCATTTCTCCGGTTACTTTCTTCCATAGTCCTGATGTGACTAGTGTTTCTCGGTCGGTAATGATATACTTTGGAAGATGATGAAGTTGGAAGACTTCTTAGAAGAATATTTGTATAAAATCACGTGTATCGATATCATTTCTGACTGGAATGAAATGACTCATTTTGGTTAGATGATCCACCATGACCAGGATGCTATCGCAATTTTCCGATGCCGGTAGGTCCGTGATGAAATCCATAGTAATTGTTTTCCATGGTTGTTCGGGAACTTGGTTGGATTTCAGTAATCAATATGGTGCATGTATAGCCGTTTTCGTCCTTTAGCATTTGTCGCAGTTTTTGACATATTGTTTGACATCTTTGCGCAGTCCTGGCCAATAGAATGACCTCGTGATGAATTCCGTAGTTTTAGCCGTTCCTCCATGTCCAGCCATTCGGATATCCTGGTATTGTTGTATGATGTCTGTCCATATCTCTTCTTTTTCTGGAATCTATTGTTTTCCGTCTTACCATAGGTTTCCATCCTCCCATTGGCATAAACCCTAACGAATTCCTTTCATCTCCTTTTTTCCTTCCTTCAATGCTTCTCCTATTGCCTGAATTGTTTTGTCTCTTTCGTTTGCCTTCTCAATTTCCCTTTCCTACCTTGTTGTGAATTGGATAACCTCCATTACCTCGAAGTAGGTTTTTGGTAATAGTGTTCGTATTTTTTGTTTCATTCTTTCATCTTCTTTTGTTTGTAATTTGTCGCTTGCAATCCTTGTGAGAGCATCTGGCTTTCCGCTCTCTTTGCCTGGTTGGTATTCAATTTTGAAGTTGTATTTGCTGAGGTATTCCATTCACCTTATCTGGTGGTCGTTCAGTTCTTTCGTTGTCATGAATGGGACCAGATTCTTATGGTCTGTTAGAACTCAGACTGGATAGTTGTTGTTCAGAATGTATCTTCTCCATTCCTTTAATGCTTGGACTATCGCTAATAGTTCTTTGTTTGCAATGTCGTAGTTGCACTCTGTGGGGGTCATTGTCTTGAATCAGTAAGATACTGGCCTCCATTTTCCGTCTTCGCATTGTTGCGATAGTATGCCTGAGCATACATATTTCAAGGGGTCTGTTTTGATCATTGTCCTTCGGTTTGGGTCGAAATGAACCAATATTGGTACCGATGTTAGATGCATTTGTACTGCATCATATGCTTTCTTTTCCATTTCTTCCAATTCCCATTTCTTGTCTTTCTTTGTTAGGTTATAAAGTAGTTTTGTAAGCCTGCTAACTCCCTCTATGAACCTTTGATAAAAGTTGCAGAATCCCATAAAGCATTGAACATCTATTTTGTTGTTTGGTTTGGCCCAATCCCATATTGCTGCTGTTTTGATTGAGTTGGTCTTGACCCCGCTTTGATTGATGATACATCTGAGGAATTCTGTTTCTTCTTTATGGAATTCGCATATTGTTGGTTTGATCTTCATTCCTGATACTTTTATTGCGGCCATGATATTGCTGATATCCTTCTGGTGTTGTTGCATGTTTTCCGAGTAGATGAGTACATCACCTATATATGCAATACAACATATGTCGAGGTACTTATTGTGTACTTTGTAGATCTATCTTTGGAATGAAGCTGGTGCATTGATTAGCCTAAAAGGCATAACCAAGTATTCAAATATTCTGTATCTTGAGGCGAATGTAGTCTTCCATTCGTCTCCTACCTTGATGTGTATATTGTAGTATGCATCCTTGTTGTCAAGTTTGGTGAAGTATTTTGCTGACTGTAGTCTATCCAGTATCTCTCCAATTAAGGGTAGTGGATATCGATCTTTCTTGGTAACCAAATTGAGGGCTCTATAGTCCACACAGAGTCTCATTTTTCCATCTTTCTTTTTGACGAATAGTATTAGGGATCCTCCTAACGTGAAGGAGTCCCTGATCCATCCTGACTTTAGGTTTTGCTTGATGTACTTTCTAAGTTCTTCGCACTCTGCTTCTCCTAGTGGGTATAACCTCTTGTAGGGAATCTCTTTTGTTTTCGCCATTTTCTCATCTTTGTCCAGCTGAATTTCTTGATCGATTCCTGGTCTTTAGGGTGATAGCTCCGTAGCTTCCTCTTCTTGGAATTGGTTCATGAATTGATAATATTTCTTTGGAATCAATTCTTTCCATCCCTTTTTGCTTTGATATTTCTTGTCTTGGATTGCTAATTCCATGCTGATGTTGATTTACGCTAGGACCGCTTTTTCATCTTTGTATGTCCATTTGAGAATTCCTGTTGTATCTCCCCTTCGATAGTACCGTCCAAAGGCTTGTACTGTGATCTCTTTGATCTCGATTCTTTTTGTTGTATCGGGCTAGTTTTGGTCCGTGCTTCTAAATCCCTTGTCTCCTCTTGTGGTTTCCTCTAGTTGATCTCCTTCGTGCAGATCCTCTTTGTTGATTTTCTCGATGATTAACTGTACAATTCGATCTCCTTTTTGGACTTCGTAGTCCTCTTGAGCCAGGTTGGCCAGGACCACTTTGAGTTTACCTGTATAGTTGACCCCGATCACCCTTGCCATGGTTATGAGTCAATATTTGAATGCTTGACTACTGTGGGGTGCTATCCGTCCATAGGTGCCTTCTGGTAGTCCGATGGCTATTCCTGTCGCTATCATTGCCTCCCCTTTGGCAGGTATCTTGATTCCTTCGTTAGCATACAGGTCATGTCCTGCTGCCCCTTTGGAACCCTTTGTAGACACTTCTGCCTCTTGGTACAGTTTTTGTATCCGGACTCTCTTATCTTGCCACATCTCGGCAAACTTTGCATACAAAGTTTCTTCTTCATCTTCCCATACCAGTGTCGAGTAGACTACAGGCGAACTGCTGAGACATCGTGTCGCACATAGTTCGCTTGTAAAGGTCATCTTGTTCTCGTTTCCATCGATTGTTGGATTATGTTTTCGCAACCATGGCATTACGAGGACTCTCTCATAGTTCTTGAGATCTTCTACCTGAAAGGTTGCCGTTTCCCTATGGCTGTCAATGTCCGTAGGTACTGTTGCCATATGGGTTATAGGACCCATTGCACTTGGCTTTCTATCCACTAGGTGGACTTGTCTCACTTTCTTTACTTCTTTGGTATTGCAGCCATATTTGTCGCAGAATTTCTTTTCGATGAAATCTCTGGTAGTTCCAGAGTCGAGCATTGCATATATTGTTCTTTCTTCGTCTTTTTCGTTGTATATCCTCATATTGATCATTACATCATCTCTGTCTTCGTCTCCTCTTTACGTGTGTAGTGCCATGTAATAGTTCACTACTTTCATGGGTTTTTCAGGTCCACATCTTGGGTCTTCCAGACTACCATTTACTGGGGACCCTCGTCGTTTTCCACCAGTTTATCTTCTGCGATTATTTCGCAAATGTTGCTCCTCTTTTGTATTGGAAGCGCTTATTTCCAGTAGCTCTGGTGCCATGGTATCCACTGTCGGGTTGGCTTCTGCATTCTCATATCTGATGTCCTGCTTTTCTGTACCTTTAGCAGAGTTTCTCGTTCATTCATCTGGCGTATTCTGCCTTGGACAGTTTTCAAGGAGGTCCTGCCCTTGATTTGTCCAACTCCATTGGCTCACCTAGTGGTAATGCTCGACTTTTACCTTGAGCTGCTTGCAGTTTGAAGGTTCCGTCCACATTCCTGGATGATTGGGCCACTCTGTGTGCTATAGTCTTCTCTGAGTTATTTCGAACCATATTTAGCTTACTTTCCTTATTGATAGTCCATCTTGCAAATCGTTCTGCTGTAGTGCAATGCGAGTCGGAGATTCCCCACACTTCTCGGAGTCTCTCACTACAGTTTCTCAGCAGGATCATGTAGAGGGTAGTATCATCAAACTTGACCTCGTATTCCAATAGTCGGCATTTGTTCTAGTATGCCGAGAAGGTTTGTTTTCCTTGTTGGAGTTTTTCCAGCTTTCGTCTTACTGTCTCTTTAGTATTGGGATCTCCAAATTTTTTAAAGAGTGTTGCCTTGAACTCTTCGTACGTGACCCATTCCCTCTGCTTCCTTCCATCTTGGAAGTACATGACCTATTGCCCTGTAAGTCCTCTTAGTAGAGATTCCACATATAGAATCTTGATCCTATCGTGGTGTTCTCTATATCCCTTAATGGCAAAATACCCTTTGCATTGTATCAGGAATATTCGTAGCTTATCTTCGGCTCCTTCGTATGTGTCAGGTTTTTTTGCTTTTAGTTCTCGGATGTTTCCTTGTCCTGTGTTTCATATTGCTGCTAGAAATGTCTGAAACTGATTCTCAGTCATTTCAAGTATGCTAGTGCCTGGTGCAGGAGGGGCCAGTGGCCCAGGTACTGCTGATTCCAACATTCTCTCAGGTCGTGAAGTTCCTGCAAGAGAGCTATCAACTGGTGATCCTTTCTCTGGGGTTACTGGGCTTGCTGCCCTCAAGGGCACTACTGAAACATAATCTAGGGCGGCACTGAATCCCCCTAAGTTAAGGTTTTGATTGTCGATGTCGATATCTCCTTCCCTGTCTGGGTTGAAGGATGCCGTCTTGAATAGTTTGGTGTTGTACTAGGTAAGGCTTTGCAAAGTAATAATCCTTCCTTCAATCGTTAGTTCTTAGTGACGGGGAACGATACTTCTCTTCTCCTTCTGTTTCTTTCCTTAGTCTTATGATAGCACTAGGCCTCTGCTTATGTTACCGATAGTCCAAGATCTCTGTCTTCTATCAGGAATGTCTATCGTAAGCTTTCTCTGACTCTTCTTCGTGAAGAACTTTCCTTGGCATAACAATAACGTTGCAATAAAGATAAAGATTGTAAATATGTTTTATTTTTGTTAACATAATAAGTAGGAAAAGTACATAGAATTCAATCTAATTTTATTTATACTAGTACCGCCGACACCGGCATACGACCAGTCTCCCCCATACCCTATAAAACAAACTATCTAAAATACACTACCGCCGACCATTCCGCCTCGCAATCACTCCTCCCAAATATAAATTCAAAAAAAATCACTACCTAAATGGGCTCCCGGGCGCTTACAGCAACTAGTGCTGTTCCGGTTTAACGCATCTTCCCACCTCGCTACCCAGCCACTATCTCATACCCTCACCCCTATCCGCCTCCAACATAATCTGTCCCACGTACTCTACAAAGAAAACAGACAGTCTATCCCAACATCCTTCTGTCCTCTTGTAATATAGCCCCAGGTCCAAGTACTCCTCGGCCAGAACCATCCCACAAAATGAATAGCACTCTTCTTTTAACAACCCCTTTGTCTTAGCCCACCGCAAAACCAATGACAGCCGAGTCGCTAGGTCCAGCTCATCCCATTGTTGGTGCCGAGAATGCCAAAACTAATCATGATACGTCCGTAAACAGCGGAGTTTTTTCTCAAAGTGTTTGGTGAAGGTGACTCGCTTCTGGGTGGCCGTCGCTGAAATCGCGGTCCTACAACAGGGACAGTTGCAGCGTTGTTGGTCGGGCAAGAAAAACCATTTCTTCAGCATGGTTACCAATCCCTGTAGAACACATCCACTGCCATCGTGTCTTTTCTCGCAGCGGGTACAGGTCGTGGGATCCCCCACTGTCACCAACCGACTACTTCTTTCCACCATCAGTGTGCCGTCAAAGGGGTTACCTGCCACTACCAACTCCCCATCCACCGTTTCAACATGCTGGGGAATCCCTAGGCCTAACCACCTGTAACTCACCCACCAGGACCTCCACCGCAATATTGCCGAATCCTTGTATAAGTCCTCGTCAATGGGGCATCCTATAGCATAGCGGGGGCACTTAGTCCAGTGGTATCTGCCATCCCTCCCTTCACAGTTGTCATGCCTGACCAAGCCCGTCCCGCTGCGAATTCTCAGTAAAACGTAGGAATCCATGCGGGTAAGACTACGAAAATGCCGAGGTGATCTAGGTTTACGAGCATAATACCCGTGTCCCTCCTTGTCGTATCAGGAACCCCACTCTTCTTTCCGCAACTCGCGGGCCAAGGCTGCATGCCCGATCCCAAAGCTAACTCCTTCCTAACTTAGAGGGCGCAATGGATGGCCCATGCAGGCCTTAGCTTTTTGGTCTACCATCTCATTGCCATTAATGCCCATGTGTCCCGGAGCCCAGCTAAGGCTGACATGGCTAAACGCATTAAGCAGTGGTGCCATAACTTCCCACAGTTCAGCCGAATCTCCTTCCGAAAACATACCATCTACCAGGGTGAGGGCAGGAACGCAGTCCAGAAACACATGGACCAGGGGCCTCTTGGCCATCCCTTAGGCATACCGGAGTGCACAGACAACCGCAAACAGCTCGCACTCAACAAAGCTCCAAGATGGGGGAACCGAGCACCCATCAACACAGGTCAGAGCCCCTTTCTCAAATACCACCCATGCCACACCAGCCCCTTCAGAGGATTTGGACCCGTCCATGTATATGACCACATCTGAGGACTTGCACAGATTTGTATATAGCGAACGGTGGCGTGCAGCCATTACCGCCTTGCCTTTCCCAATCGTAATCGTGGGGCGACAGGTGAGTTCCTTGTCCGAGTTCTGCCGATGTGCCACCATCCCCTCCTGCTTCCAACCGAGCCGTATCTCACCAAACCACAGGTGTCGACCACAGTACTGGTAGTTAATAAATCGGCTGTAGCATCTCCTCTGCAGATACCTCCCTTGGATGGCAACAGGTGGTGTTCCAAACTCAGCCAGCAGTATATTGTTTGCCAGCTTCATAGAGGTCCGGAAGACTGATCGGAGGCAGTCGTTGACGTGGACCTGAATTTGTTTCCCATACGACCTGTGGTCGGTTACAAATTCAAGCCCATAATACACGGTCGGAAGGTAGGCTGCCTGCACCAAGCGGTAAGTCTCCCACGCTCCAAGCCCACTAACACTCACAAACCTCCTCCCCAACACCGAAATCCTCCTCCTAACACCCAACCCCCTTTCCAACCAATACTGTACATGAGAAGAAAAGTTAAAAAATACATTAAACCTATACCCAAGAACCCGTAAATCCTCAGAAGGCAAACCCATTTCTCCCAACAACTCCATTCCTCCCCACATCCTGTCCCCAAACCCAATCTACTGGGTCTTAAGGGCACTGAACTCCATCCCCCTAGCCCTTACTATACGATCGCAGTCTGTAAAAGTTTCTCCTGCATGGTATCTGGCAGCGTTATAAGAATCTGCAGCCACTATGATGACCCTGTCATCGACATATGAGATCACTAATTGTCGGACCCTGGGGGAGTAACGCATTCGCGGCGTGAATATATCTGCTACGTAGGCCCCGAAGAGACAAGGAGAGAGAGGCGAGCCTTGAGGCACCCCTTTGCTGACATAGTAGGCCTTAGAGACGCATCCATTAAAACGGAAGCGAATCGACCGACAGGAAGTCCATCTTCGTACCCACTGACACAGGTTCGCCGGACACACCCGGGCAACCAGGAAGTCTAATAGGAGGTCATCATCAATGTTATCGAATCCTCCTTCAACCTCCATAGACAAGATCAGTCGTTTATAGCCCTCATTATGCTGTAGGAATTCAAAGACCACTGCCATGGCGTCGTGAACCCCCCTCTTCCAGCGAGAACCAAACTGTGTCTCCCCTAGGTTAAGACACATGGCCAGTCTCAGCAGGACCACGCGTTCTGCAACCTTTGCAGGTGTCGGGAGGAGGTGTATCATTCTCCACGACTTGATGACATCGTACCTGGGTTTGTCAATCATCGCTATGAGGACTACCTCTGCCCGATGCTAATCCGGAATATCGTGACGTAGCCTGTAGTCGACCAGACGTCTCAAAGTTGTTGTATCCCTCCGCTTCCAGAACCGTATGAAAGGATACCCGATATCATCCTCACCTGGACCAGTGTTCGTAGGGGACCTAGCCAGGGCGATCTCCACTTCCTGAGCACTGTCCATATCAATTATGGAGTCTTTCCAAGGAGCAGGATCGCCAGGGGATAGCTGCTGTGCAATCAGGTCGCTGATGTCAGAATGCGTCGTGGCATAGGACCCATTTGGTTGGGCCATGGAGGGAAGCGTTCGCTTGGCTTCCAACTTTCGTGCTAGCCGAAAAATGTCAGGGTCCTGACTTTCAACTAGCTTGATCCTGATGTGTTCGAACCTGGTCCTCAATAGGCAAGCCCGGTAAACACTCCTGACCAGTTTGTAGTCCTCCATCCACTCCACCTTGCGCTTGGAGTATCGTCGTAACAGAGCCACATCTAACCTCATCGTTTCCAGCTCCGGTGTCCACCACTCGCACTGACCTCTGCCAATGGAGACCCGCAGGAGCGCGTCCACCACACGCCTCACCCCTTCCCATAACATCTTGTCTCCTACCTCTTTAAGGGCTTCCAGCTGCTTCCCAACTTTTCCCCGGACTGCTTTTTTCCAGGCTGGCCTTCATCACATAATGTTGTCAGGAAGGTCCACCTTCAGCTTAAGGGATTGAGCACTATGCTCACAGCCAGTGGCGTCCATGTATCGATGTCGGACATAAGGCGCCCTGTGCAGGCAAAGGTCGATTCTGGAAATATCTCGAAAGGTTGGCACTGTCGGCGGTACCATATTCATATCACGAGCCGGGGCTGTAAACCACTATTTCAGCCACCGTCCTCCTGGATTGTTATGGTCTGCATTGGGGTCCCAGTCTTGATGTCTGGCGTTGAAATCTCCAAATGCAATGTCAGGTTCTACTAGCTCATCTAACCATCGGATAAACTGGTCCTTGGTATAGTCAGGTCGAAAGTAAACTCCAGCGAGTACCTTCTTTGCCCCTTTCTCCCAATACCCAATCCGAGCACTGCCTTCCCCATGCCCCATCACCTCAAACAGCCCACAAATGTGGGACCGAACAAATACCTCAACACCTGACCCTTTAACAAAAGAAAACAAATCCTATCCATCAACATCTACTGGTACATGTTGTCCCTCCCGATCAACAGGAGGTTCAATAATAAACAACAAATCAACAAAGGAAAACAAATCAAAAGCCAGCGCCCGATTCCGACTACTCCTCCCCACATTTAATGCCAATATCGTAATAAGCATTAAAAGGGGGCCTCGACTAATCCACTTGGGCCACAAGGGCCAGAGGCATAGGCGGAGCCGGTGTCCGGATCTCGGGCAACCCAACTCGTTTCTTCATCACGTGGCCTGGTGGTGGCGCCGGCCTTCGTTTTTAAAATTCCATGTGCTGGGGAGGGGGAAGGCCGTTCCGGTTCCTTACCCTTGGCCTTTTCCGACTTACGGCGGGGAGTCTCCTCTTCCTCATCACTGTTGATTTCGATCAGCCTGGGTGTCGGGGACCTTCCACAGCTGCAGTTTCTTCTCCTCCTATTCCCTTCTACCTTCTTCCCCTGCTGTTCCGGTTTTCTGACAGGTTCCTTTGCGGGTCTTGTCGGTGTGGCCGTTTCTTGTCCAGCAGGCGAGGAAGGTAGAGTTGGAGACGACGATTTGACACCTGGGCATCGCTCATATCCTGTGAAGTGGTCCATCCGGTAGCACAACCTGCACTGTCTCCTGGTATGTCCACAAGCCTAAACCACCCCTCTGGAACAAGTCAGCTTGCTGCACATGTGCTCTCGAGAGAAATGTTCTCTGAAGCAGACTCGGCACTGAGGGGGGCGACCATATCTCGCTTCGATGTGGCCAGTTTCCAGGCACCTACCACATTTGTTGAGGGGGTGATGCTTTTCAAAAACTCTGACATTGTGGGCTCCTCCTCACAACCAAATCTTTCCCTCCGCCAGTCTTTCCTTGATGGCCTCATTATTTTCCACCAAGAAGTGGATGCCGCAACTCGTAGTATTGGCCTGCCTCATGGCGTGTATGGATCCCATAATATCGGGCCGGGAAACAGTGGCTACACCAGTATTGCATTGCTCCAGATCAGTGCGAAGGCCATCAAAAGCCACGCTTCCAGTCCATCCTTCCACCCTCCAAATCGATCCCTGTCTGTGTCAGCAAGCGGAACACCAGAAACAAAAATCTTCACCTTTTCCAGGTTCCTCTGGAATCCAAACTCCTGGAGTGACAATTCCCTAAGCAGATCAAGCCTGGCCTTGTCCAATCTGTTACCTAGCTCAGTCACGGAGTGTGCCACCAAGGTCAGGAAGACGCATCCAATTTCTGGCCGGACATGTCCTGCGCGAATATAAGGAGCATTTCCCTAAATCTTTCCCTGATTGGAAAAGGTCATATTAATCCGATTTCGGATCGCCTCGATATCGACACCCTCTGGCAGGGCAACCTTCTTTCACGTGGTGAAGCGCATGGTGATGTGCCTCCCACTAGCATCCGGGGTTGGCGACGAGCGCAGTGGTGGCGGTACCGAGTTCAGTGGGTCTGGGGGTCCCATTGGTACTCGTCGGTATTCCGGTCGTGTCTGAGCCACGCCTATTTTGACGCTGGCCAGGGCTGCTGGCCCGGACTGAGCCACCATAGTAACAGTTGTCACAAACTTCGAAGCCGATTCCTGTTTATCAGCCTTCCCCTGAGTCTTAGCCGGGGTCACCGTCTCCCTTTCTTTACCAGATCCTCTGGCAGCCTTTCTCCTCCTTCTAGTAGCACCACTCAGGCGTTTGCCACGTTTCCTTTGTTCTTTCCTTTTTTCTTCCTCCTCCCCCTCCTCCTCTTCCCAGTGAACAGACTTGCCTTTGCCTCCACGGGCTACTCACAAGACTACCCCCCCTTCACTGGAGGAGCTGCCACCGCTACTGGACTGGTGGGATAAGGCCGCTGATGTGGGCTGGGCAGGACGTACCTGTTCCTGTGGGCCAGCGGGAGCTTGGACACATATGCCATTCATTTTACTACCTCCGTAAAAGAGGCTTTAGTAGTAGGAGCCTCCGTAGAGGCCTCCTTTCTCTCAGGGGTAGGGAGTGGCAGGGTTGGCTCCGAAGAGACAGCAGAGGCGCTGTGTGGTACAGCAGTGGGGGGGCAGCGGCGGGGGGATAACTTTACCCAAAGGGCTTCAATTTCCTCCACTTGCCTGCCAACAATGTCAGTCAGTGCCTTGACTGCCCATTCTAAGACATGAACTCGACTCCAGTAGTTTATCCCATTTCTCAGACCTTTGTTGTCAAAGGTGGGGCCACTGTTCATCCAAGTTTGTAGGTCCTGTACTGTGTCTTCTTCAATCGACCCGGACTCCAAGGAGAGGAGAGGCTGAGTATTGCCAGACCAGATGTCTTCCAGACCTTCCAACATGGACCCAATTACACTACCTGAGTGGCGTCCAGGAGAGGGAGTCTTACCAGCATCCAGCATCTCACAGACACCCGCCATGATCGAGTCCGCCTGAGCTACCACAGCGTCGGCATCCTCTAGTTGGGTTTCTGGGAGCTGAACTTCCAACGGAGTTGTATCGCCACTTGGGGCTTCTGAGGGACTCTCTAGTTGGCCTCCGGGAGGTGACACCCATCGTCCAGTAATAGGCGGAGGTGATGAACCCATAGCTGGTGAAGGGGCGTGTAAGCTGTTACCCAAACTAGTGGCTTCTGAGTTGTACCCATCGCCTAGGCCTATAGGGGTGTCTCTAGCCATCACCCCCGAGGTGGGCAGGACATTCTCAGTCATCAGCGGGGATAGAGAAAGGGGTGTGGCCTCAATTGTCAATGGGAGCACCACAGGTGGAGGGATGGCTAGGCGCCCCTGGTGAACACCTAGGGGTAGGCCAGGAATAGCGGGGACATTCTGTTTTTTCAGTCCCTCATCAACGTTGATAGCCCTCAAAAATTGGGGACAAAGGAGAGGAGTAGCAAATCGCTTAATGGGAGATGCCGACCGTATCCGGCGGCGTGTTCCAGAGGCAGGAGGGTTGTAATCCTCGTCATCAGGGTCATCCAGTTTGAACTTCGGGGTTTCCTAAAGAGCCCTTTCTCCTGAAGACATTCCTGCCAGAAAGGAGGGAGTCGAGGAGCCGGTCCCGGCATTGTGGGCCTGGCAGAGGAAGCTGGGCATCTTGCTTTGGACAGCGCTAGCGAGGGGAGGAGTAGCGGACCAAGAGCTGGCCTCAACCGTGGTGGCAGTCGAGTTGTCCTTAGTGGGGAGGGATGGAAGATTCAGAGACTACAGCTTGAGAATCTTTAGGAGTGGAAGGTGCGGGGGCTGGAGAGTATTCCGAGCCACGGTCTGAATTGAACCGAACGAAGAGCCCTGTGGTAGTATCTTTGTTCAAGCCACACGTGACTGAACAGCCTCTCCTGATCAGGAAACCTCTCACCAAAACCTCCACTTCTTTCATCGTGGCAACGGTCGCGTCAGCAACCGTTTGCCAAACCAAATCATCAAACTGCGGGTTAACCGCGTTCTGGCACCTGTGACAGTGATGAAACTGTAGGAAACTAAAGTTTCCTTTGGATGCAACATATGACCATGTAGTTGTGGGGATGAGGCCACGGTCAGCCTCGGTAGCGGGTGCAAGAGACAAGGCCGCACGGGCTGTCTCAAGCGAGGAGGAAGGGTTGGAGCCGAACCGAACAGGGGACGACATCCTTGAAGGGGGGAGAGTCCATGGATGAGGAGGCTGTCAAAGACGCCATCCTCACCTAAACTTCACTCAGTGATTACTGGGACCAGGCCACGGATATCTCACACCGAAGTGACTTCTAAGCGAGAACAACTACTTCTAACCGACCACCCGAAACGAAAAACACAAACAAGTAACAGTAGATGAAGTATTTATCGCGAGCAAAATAAGGTAAAGTATTGGTTATGCTCACTTCCGACACGGAGTGCAAGAAGTAGGAAAAGTACTTAGAAGTCAATCTAATTTTATTTAAACTCGTACCACCAACACTGGCATACGACGAGCCCCCACCGGCACAGGGATACCACTAACCGGTATACCACTAATCCTAAGCTAACTAAGTCTACGGCCCCGCACCTGCCATCCCCAAGTCATGCCCGCACGAGAACTAATTACAAGACCATCAAACAACCCAGTGCCCGCCCCAGTCCAAGTCCGTAGCCCCTCTGGTATGAAGCCAACCAGCACTAAGCGTAGCCGAATCCGAGCAAAAGACCAACGCAACCAGGTTCCTCGTCCAACAAAATATAAAATCACTCCTGCCCAGTCTGAACACCGTCCCGCAAAACCTCCTCCACAGTTGAAAACCAACAAAACCACCAACATAAACTACAGGTGACACAATGGCAGAGAGGAGGCGACCAACATGTCCACCTCTCGTATCCGCATGCCAGGCCGTCGACCCTATGAACCCACTTTGCCAAGTGCCTCCGAAGAGCGTAATGGTGAGGAGGACCTGTACCCAAAGCCTGTTCCCCAAAAAACAAAACTCATAAACAAAGGAAATACATAGAGGCAGTGACAGACCTAAATGGCTAGTGGGGCCTATCTCCCACCCGTGGTGCCTTGCCCCTGCTAGCCATGCTCATTGCCAAATCCAAGAAACCAAACAAACTTCCACAACACCCAGGATGCAGAACCCAAACAAGTCCAACCAGGTGGTCGCAAGCGACTAACCGCACAGGTGGCCATCAGCCAACCGGTCCATCGGGGAGCCTTACAGCACTCAGCAGCATCGCCCAACAGCCCAAGCCGGACTGAAAACACTTAATTAGACCTCGCCCAACCTGACGCAGGTCCGACCAGTACTCGCAGGTGCCTCTCCCCCCTCAATCAGCCCCCCCAAGCCCCACACACCAGACGCCACAGAGCCCATCCAGCCCCCGCAGCCCCTCAGACTAATCAACCATCCGACAGCCACTGGACAGCTATACCCAGCCCCACCAGGCAGCCATTGGTCTTGACCACACAAACAGAGCCCCAACTCCCAGCACCGCATGGCCAAGGGGGGCCCACCAGCCACAGCTAGGAGCCACAAAGGAGGCAGCACCAATACTCGAAGGCACTGGCACCAGCCACACCATCCAACCCAGCTGAACCAAAATCCAACCGAGTCAGGAAAGAGTAAGCAGAGCCAGCCGAAGCCAGCCTCACAGGTCTGGCAATAGGCATGGGCCAAACGATGGGCAAGAGGCACCCCCAACTGAGGTGAAAGAAGGGGGAAGGCGAACGAACAGAAGCAGACAAACAGAAGGTAGGCCCCACTTGCAATGAGTGAAGCCGCCAACCACAGACCACAACCGAACCACCCAGACGCACAGGCAACGTGAGTGCCTAGCAGCCAATCGTCCCACACCACCCCAGGCGGCAACAATAACCACACCAGGGGGTAAGAGTTTTTCAGGGTCAAAGCCATCTCCACAAATGCGAGGAGGAGACGCCTGACTGAATCACCGTAAATGCCGCAAGGACAAAAACTCCAAGGGAACGGCGATAAACAACATTGTAGGATTCTGACAGTAGAAACAAAAATGTAATGAAGAGGGGCTAGGGGGGTACTGCCCTGCCACCTGAGGAATGATACGGCCAGTACGACGAGTTGATACTTGGGAAGGTCATCAGTCTAACCCAAGGGCGTTTTGTATCACAAGAACTGAGGACTCCATTAAAACCAAACAAAGACATGAGTTGGCCCAAAGAACCACACAGGTGATCCTCCCAAACACAATGTTCAATCCCGCCAATCAAACACGAAACCTGTGAGTAGATGATAGACAGGAAGACGTAGACATTTTACCGAAAGGGGCTCGTATGCGACCGTGATGAAGTGCTCGAAGTGCTAGTATCATGAGATAACCAACCCAATGAAAAGAGACGCAAACAAGTTATCTGCCACGCAACACCTAATAGACCTCAACACCAAAGACCCCAGAAACTACTGCGCGAACTCAGATATCTCCCCCAGAATCCAAGGCGTCAAGGCCCATCATGATGGCGAAAGAAACGCGCGGGGCGAAGCGACGGCAAGGACGAGGAAAAGTACCTAGAACAAAGCGTGAAGAACCTATGCCCTCGGCCGCATTGGTCTCCTTATATAGAGTTCTTCCCACCCGTAGTCATGTGACTCAAAGTGATCACATGTACGAAACCAAATCATCACAAACAAGTCATGTGACCAAAGTTATCACACGTTCAAAACCCATGACCTCATAGCAAGGTCATGTGCAAAACATAAATCATATACGTAAGGCATACCTGCATGGCATACTCGCAAGGCATACTCGCCAGGCACACGTTTCATGACTCATAATTGTATCATGCGTGAAACGTAAAAAATCATTACATAATAAGTCATATGACCCAAATGAGTCATATCCATGAAACAATAACATACCCATGATACATAATTATGAGTCATATGAAAACCCTTTCTGTGCCAAGCCACATTCATGACATTAGCTCCTCTCCCCCTAAGCCTGAGTCCCATCAGGTTTTATTCCCAAGTTTCAAAAGTTCCCATCCCGCCGAATGCATGCACCTCCAGAACCTATTGAGCTTGTTGTCTGCTTCCAGCCATGTTACCCTCACCATTTCCAAGGTGAGGTTTGCCATCTCAATTGTGTGCCACTAAGTATTGTTCAGTGGCCTCAGCTTCAGGATTGTTTATTGTTTGCCGAAATTGTGGCCTCGGCTTGGCCCTGTTGTTCTCAGAGTCCTCAGATTTGCTTATAAAGGCTTCTGGTATCCGGTTCCGTTTCTGTAGATGAATTTTGGGCTCCCCCCTCCCTGGGCCTGATCTTCAAGGCCCTAGCACTCTGTCATATCGTGGCATCCTTTCCATTCCACTCTTTCTTTCTTCCATTCTTCTGCAGGTAGTATCCTGCAGTGATTTTCTTCATCCTGTACATTTTGCACATGTTGTTGAAGCACTGTTTTCAGTGCTTTACAGCATAGTCCGAGTAAGGAACAAACTTTTTGTATTCTCTCAGGAACCACCCTAAGCCTTCCTTGTCCCCATAGTGTGTGGGACATCCATCATCGTAGCATACCGTCCATGACATGGCGTTATGCTGTGCTTGTTTTTTCCTTTCCCTGAGTTCTTTGTCAGTCAGCCCCATAAATGAGTATTTGGGGCTGGTTGGTGTGGTTTGGCGGAGGCTATCACCCAAGCCTTCATCTGGTTGCAATGGTGCAGGAGTCCTTCCCTCGCCTTTGCCTTAGTTGAATGTAATCGTTACCTGGGCCTGGCTTGCCTGGGTATCGCTGGTGGAAGATTGAGATGGCATCTTGTGCGTGTTCAAAATTGTGTACAGAGTACCAAGTTTTATTGTGTTCTGGTAAATAACCAGTCCACTTGGCTCGGTGTTGTAGATTTCCCTATGCAAAGCGAGAATCAACTCTCTCGTCGAGTTCTTATTCTGGTTCTCCCTGGAGTTCAATCGGACGGGGAGGAATAATTTTTTGTAAGGGAAACTTATTGTCATTTTGTAATTCGAGGAGTGAGATGTGAACTATGTTGTACATTCGCATTGATGGGGGAAGGTCAAGTTTATAAGCTCGGTTGCCCACTCTCTCCAGTATCTTGAATGGTCCGATTTTCTTGTAGTCCAATTTCTTTGATGGTCGCATCATATAGATATTGCATGATATTAGCCATCACATATCTTCTGGTTATATGTTTGGATCCGGTCTTCGGTGTTTGTCATATTGTTCGTTTTGCCGTTGTTGTACTTGACTCATTACATATTGTAATGTTTCATGTAGTTTTCCCATTTCTGTTTTATCCTGTATTATACTGTTAATCACATGATATGTGTCTTAACTTTGCGGATGTTGTCCGTAATTCGCGAAGAAGGATGACGTGCCAATTGTTTCTTGTTTTCCATTATTGTATGTGAATTCGGCCATTGATATCAGTTTGTACCAATCATCTTGTTGGTAATCGACGTAGGCCCGTAAATATTGTTCAGGTCTTGTATTTACCCATTCTGTTTGTCCCTCCATTTGTGGGTGAAATACTGTGCTCAGCCTGTTTTGGATCCTCATTTCTCTGGTTACTTTTTTCCACAGTCCTGATATGAACACTGTTCTACGGTCGGTAATGATATTCTTTGGGAGGCCATGAAGTCGGAAGACTTCTTGGAAGAAGGTTTGCATAAACTCCATCATTTCCATATCTTTTCTGACCGCAATGAAAGGACTTATTTTGATCAGATGATCCACCATGACCAGGATGCTATCGCATTTCTCAGATAGCGGTATGTCCATGAAATCCATCGTAATTGTTTCCCATGGTCATTCGGGAACTTCGTTCGATTTCAGTAATCTGTATGGTGCATGTTTAGCCGTTGTTGTCCTTTGGCATCTGTTGCAATTCTTGACATATCTTTGGACATCTTCACGTAGTCCTGGCCAATAGAATGACCTCGTAATGAATTCTGTGGTTTTTCCTATTCCTCCATGTTCTGCCATTCAGATATCGTGGTGTTGTCGTATGATGTTTGTTCTTATCCTTTTTTCTTCCGGAATCTATTATTTTCTATTGTACTACATGTTTCCATCCTCCCAGTGGCATAAACTCCCTGCAATTCCTTTCATCTCCTTTTTTCCTTCCTTCAACGCCTCTCTTATTGCCTGAATTGTTTTGTCCCCTTAGTTTGCCTT
>NW_003299074.1:516095-538481 GCF_000151645.1 Tuber melanosporum
TCTTTTGTTTGTAGTTTGTCACTGCCAATCCCTTGTAAGAGCATCTGACTTTCCGCTCTCTTTGCCTGGCCGGTATTTAATTTTGAAATTGTATTTGCTGAGGTGTTCCGTCTACCTTATCTGGCGGTCATTCAATTCCTTCGTCGTCATGAATGGGACCAGTTTCTTGTAGTCAGTTAGAACTCGGACTGGATAGTAGTTGTTCAGAATTTATCTCCTCCATTCCTTTAATGCTTGAACTATTGCTAATAGTTCTTTGTTTGCAATGTCGTAGTTGCTCTCTGTGGGGGTCCTTGTCTTGGATTGATAAGATACTAGCCTCCATTTTCCATCTTCACATTGTTGTGATAGTATGCCTGAATACACATATTTCGAGACATCTATTTCAATCCTTGTCCTTTAGTTTGTGTCGAAGTGAACCAGTATTGGTGCTGACGTTAGATGTGTTCAAATGCTATCATATGCTTTTTGTTCTGTTTCCCCCCATTCCCATTTCTTGTCTTTCTTGGTTAGGTTATAGAGTGGTTTTGCAAGTCTGCTAAACCCTTCTATGAACCTCCGATAGAAGTTGCAGAATCCCATAAAGCATTGAATATCTGTTTTGTTGTTTGATTTGGCCCACTTCCAGATTGCTGCTATTTTGACTGGGTTGACTTTGACCCCACTTCAATGGATGATAAATCTGAGGTATTCGGTTTCTTCTTTATGGAATTCGCATTTCGTTAGTTTGATCTTCATTCCTGATCCTTGAATTGCAACTATAAGGTTGCTGACATCCTTCTGATGTTGTTGCATGTTTTCTATATAGATGAGTACATCATCTAAGTAGATGATATAACATATATTGAGGTACTTATTGAGTACCTTGTTGATCCATCTTTAGAATGAAGCCCGTGCATTAGTTTGCCCAAAAGGCATAACCAAGTATTCGAACATTCCATATCTCGAGGCGAATATAGTTTTCCATTCATCTACTTCTTTGAAGCGTATATTGTGATATACGTCCTTGATGTCGAGCTTGGTGAAGTATTTTGCTGACGGTAGTCTATCTAGTCCCTCTACGATTAAGGGTAGTGGATATTAATCTTTCTTGATAACCGAATTGAGAACTCTGTAGTCTACACAGAGTCTTATTTTTTTATCTTTCTTTTTGACAAATAGCATTAGAGATCCTCCTGATATAAAGGAGTCCCTGATCCATCCTCACTTTAGGTTTTACTCGATGGACTTTCTAAGTTCTTCGAGCTCCGCTTCTCCTAGTTGGTATAACTTCGTGTAGGGAATCTCTTTTGTTTTCCCGTTTTCTCGTCTTTATCCTGCTAAATTTCGAGGTCTATTCCTGGTCTTCGGGGTGGTAGCCCTGTAGCTTCTTCTTCCTGGAATAGATTTGTGAATTGATGATATTTCTTTGGAATCAATTCTTTCCATCATTTTTTACTTTGGTATTTTTTGTCTTGGATTGCTAGTTCTGTGCTGATGTTGATTTTTGCTGGAACCGCTTTCTCTTCTTCGTATATCCATTTGAGAATTCTTGTTGTATCTCCTCTTTAATTGTACCGTCCAAAGGCTTGTGCTGTGATCTCTTTGATCTCATTTCTTTTCGTTGTATGGGGCTGGTTCTTGTCTATGCTTCCAAATTCCTTGTCTCCTGGCATGGTTTCTTCCAGTTGATCTACTTCATACAAATCCTCTTTGTTGATTTTTTCGATGATCAACTGTGCGATTCGATCACCTTTCTGGACTTCATAGTTCTCTTGAGCCAGGTTGGCCAAGACCACTTGAATTTTACCTGTATAGTCCATATCTATCACTCCCACCCTGGTCATGAGTCGATATTTGACTGCTAGACCACAGCGGGGTGCTATCCATCCATAGGTACCTTCTGGTAGTCCGATGACTATTCCTGTCGCTATCATTGCCTACCCATTGGCAGGTATCTTGGTTTCTTTGTTGCATACTGGTCGTGTCCTGCTGTCCCTTTGGAATCCTTGGTAGGCACTTTTGGCCCTTGGTCCAGCTTTTGTATCTGAACTCTCTTATCTTGTCTCATCTCGGTGAACTTTGCATGCAAAGTTTCTTCTTCCACTTCCCGTATTGGTATTAAGTAGACCACAGGTAAACTGTTGAGATATCTGGTTGCATACAGTTCGCTGGTGAAGGTGATCTTGTTCTTGTTCCAATCAATCAACGGGTTATGTTTTCATAACCATAGCATCCCTAGGACTATCTCATGGTTCGTGAGATCTGCTACCCGAAAGGTTGCCATTTCCCTATGGCTGTCCATGTCCATAGGTACTGTCACTGTATGGATTATAGGACCCATTACGCTTGGCTTTCTATCTGCTAGGTAGACCTGTCTCGCTTTCTTCGCTCTCTTGGTGTAGAGGCTGCATTTGTCGTAGATTTTCTTGTCAATAAAATCATCGGTAGACCCTGAGTCGAGCATTGCGTATATCATTGTTTTTTCATGCTTTTCATTGTGTATCCTCACTTTGATCAACACATGATCTCCGTCTTCTTCTCCACTTTTCGTGTCTAGTCCCGTGTCATAGTTTGCTAACTTGATGGGTTTTCCAGGTCCACATCTTGGGTCTCCTAGACCACCATTTACTGGAAACCCTCGTCGTTTTCCGCCAGTAAATCTTCTGCGATCATTTCACAAATGTTGCTCCATTTTTGAGCTTGGAAGCACTTGTTTTCCGCAGTCCTGGTTCCTTGGTATCCACTTTCTGGTCAACTTATGCATTCTCGTATCCGATGTCCTGCTTTTCTGCACCTCAAGCAGAGTTATCCATTCATTCTTCTAGCGTATTCTTCCTTTGACCAGTTTAAAGCTGGTCCTGCCCTTGATTTATCCAGCTCTATTTGTTCTCAAGGTGGTAATACTCTGCTTTCACCTCGAGCTGCCTGTGGTTTGAAGGTTCCATCCATGCTTCTGGATGATTGGGCCACCCTATGTGCTATGGTGTTCTCCAAGTTATTTCAACCCATGTTTAGTTTGTTTTCCTTATCGATCGCCCATCTTGCAAATCATTCTGCTATTGTGTAGCGTGAGTCAGAGATTCCCCATGCTTCTCAGAGTCTCTCACTACAGTTCTTAGAAGGATGATGTAGGGGGTAGCATCATCAAACTCTGCCTCATATTTCAATAGTCAGTATTGGTTCCAATATGCCAAAAAGGTCTGTTTTCTTTGTTGGAGTTTCTCCAGCTTTCGTCTTGCTATCTCCTTAGTATTGGGATCTCCAAATTGTTCAAAGACTGTCACATTGAATTCCTCATAGGTGACCTATTTCCTCTGTTTCCTTCCATCTTGGAAGGACATGATCCATTGTACCACAAGTCCTCTGAGTAGAGATTCCACATAGAGAATCTTGATCTCATCTCAATCCCAGTATTCCCCATATCCCTTGATGGCAAAATACCCTTCGCATTGTACCAGGAATATGCGTAGCTTATCTTTGGCTCCTTCGTACCTGTCGGGTTCTTTTACTTTTGATTACTGGTTATTTCCTTGTCCTCTATTTCGTATTGCTGCTAGAAATGCCAGAAACTGATTTTCTGTCATTCTAAGTACGCTAGTACCTAGTATCGGAGCGGCTGGGGCCAGTGGCCTACGTACTGCTGATCCCGACATTCTCTCAGGTCGTGGGGTTCCTGCAGGAGAGCTATCGACTGGTGATCCCTTCTTTGGGGTTACTGGGCTTGCTGCCCTTGAGGGTTCTGCTGATCCATGATCTAGTGCGTCGCTAAATCCCCCTAGGTTAAGGTTTTAATTGACGATGTCGATATCTCCTTCCCTATCTCCCTTGAAGGATGCCGTCTTGTATCGTTAGGCGTCGAATTAGGTGATACTTGGTAATGTAAGGATCCCTCATCAGATGGTTAGTTCTTGGCGATAGGGAATGATACTTCTCTTCTCTTTCTTCCTCTTTCTTTGTCTTACGATAGCACTAGGCCTCTGCCTACATTACCGCTAGTACAAGACCTCTGTCTTTTATCAAGAACACCTATCATAAGCTTTCTCTAACTCTTCTTCGTGAAGAGCTTTCCTCTGCATAATGATAAATATTGTAATAGAGATAAAGATTATAAAGGTATTTTATATTCGTTAAAGTAATAAGTAGGAAAAGTACTTAGAATTCAATCTAATTTTATTTAAACTCGTACCGCCAACACTGGCATACGACAAGCCCCCGCCGGCACAGGGATACCACTAACCAGTATACCACTAATCCTAAGCTAACTTAGTCTACAGTCCCGCACCTACCATCCCCTAGTCATGCCCGTGCAGAAACTAATTACAAGACCATCAAATAACCCAGTGCCCGCCCCGGTCCAAGTCCGTAGCCCCACTGATATGAAGCTAACCAGCACTAAGCATAGCTGAAGCTAAGCAAATGACTGACCCAATCAGGTTCCTCATCCAACAAACATACAATCACTACCACCCGGTCTGAAACCGTCCCGCAAAATCTCCACTACAGCGGAAAACTAACAAACACAAACTAAACCTACCGGCAACTCAATGGCAGAGAGGAGGCAACTAACATGTCAACCTCTCGCACCCGCATGCCAGGCCATCAACCTTATAAACCCACTTTGCCGGTTGCCTCTGAAGAGCGTACTGGTGAGGAGGACCTGTACCCGCTGCCTGTCTTCTAAACAAAATAACATAAACATAAGAAACACATAGAGGTGGTGACAGACCAAACAGGTCAGTGGAGCCTTTCTCCCACCCATACTGCCATGCCTCCTCCTGCTGAACTCATAGCCAAACCAAAGAAACCAAACAAACTGCACAAAGCCCAGCGCATAAAACTCAAATGAGTCCAACCAGGTGGTCGCAACCCACTATCCGCACATGTGGCCATCAGCCAGCCAGGCCATCGGGGAGCCTTACAGCACTCAGCAGCTTCACCTAACAGCCTAAGCCAGACTGGAAACACTTAATTAGACCTCGCCCAACCTGACGCAGGCTCGACCAGTGCTCGCAAGTGCCCCTCCCCCCCTAATCAGCCCCCTCCAAGCCCCACACACCAGACACCACAGAGTCCATCCAACCCCCCAGCCCCTCAGATAGATCAACCATCCAATAGCCACAGGACAGCCCATACCTAGCCCCATCAGGTAGCCACTAGTCTTGGCCACACCAACAGAGCCCCAACCCCCAGTACCGTACAGTTGAGAGGGATCCACTAGCTACAGCCGGGAGCCACAAAGGAGGCAGCACCAATACCCGAAGGCACCGGCACCAGCTACACCATCCAACCTAGCGAAACCAAAGTCCAACCAAGCTGGGAAAGAGTAGGCAGAGCCAGCTGAAGCTAGCTCCACAGGTCCGGTAACAAGCACAAACCGAATCAACAAGCAAGAGGCACTCGCAACCAACACGATGAGAAGAGGAAGGGTGAACAAACAGCAGTAGATAAATGGATGGTAGGCGCCACTTGCAATGGGTAAAGCCGCCAACTACAATCCACAACCGAACTACCCCAACACACAGACAACACGAGTGCCTGGCAGCCAATCATCCCATACCACCCAAGGTAGCAACAATAACCACACCAGGGAGTAAGAGTTTGCAGGGTCAAAGCCATCCCCACCGAGGTGGGGAGGAGAAACCTGACTGAACCACTGTAAATGCCACAAGGACAAAACCTCTAAGGGAATGGTGATAAACAACATGGTAGGATTTCTGACCGTAGAAATGTAACATAACAAGGAGGGGCTGGGCAGGGACTGCCCAGCCACCTGAGGAATGATGTGGCCAGTACGATGAGTTGAACTTGGAAAGATCATCAGTCTAACCCAAGGGCGTTTTGTATCACAAGAACTAAGAACTCCGTTAAAACCCAACATCATGAGATGGCCCAAAGAATGACACAGGTGATCCCCCCAAATACCATGTTCTATTCCCCCCAATTAAACATAAAACCTGAGAGTAGACGATAAACAGGAAGCCCAAGACATGTTACCAAAAGGGGCTGATAAGCAACCGCGATGCAGTGCTCGAAGTGACAGCATCTTGAGAAACCATCAAGCGACAAAACGAGAAGGAAACAAGTCATCCGCCACGCAACGCCAACAGACCTCAAGACCAAGAGTACCAGGAACTACTGAGTAAACTCAGATATCTCCCCCGGAATCTGAGGCATCAAGGCCCATCATGGGTGCGAAAGAAATGCTCAGGGTAAAGTGACAGTAAGGACGAGGAAAAGTACTTAGAACAAAGCATGAAGAACCTATCCTCCTCGGCCGCATCGGCCTCCTTATATAGTGTTCTTCCCGCCCATAGTCATGTGACCCAAAGTAGTCACATGTGCGAAACCAAATCCTAACAAACAAGTCATGTGACTAAAGTGGTCAAATACTTAAAACCCATAACCTCATAGCAAGGACATGTGCAAAAACTCATAAACCAATCATAACGTAATAAACAAGTCATATAACTCGACTGAGTCATATGCGTGAAACCCATGACCTCATAGCGAGGTCATATACAAAACATAAATCATATGCACAAGGCATACCCGCAAGGCATACTCGCAAGGCATACTCGTCAGGCGTACATCTCATGACTCATAATCGCGTCATGCGCGAAATATAAATTATAACATGATAAGTCATATCACCCAAATGAGTCATATGTGTGAAACTATAACATACCTATGACTCATAATCATGAGTCATATGAAAACCCTTTCCGTGCCAAGCCACGTTCATGACAGAGCCTCGCCCAGTAGTCACATGTCGCTTGAAGGAATCCCTTAGCTTTTGCCCCGTCAGCTTCATTTCTTTATTTTCAGTTGGCACTGGAAGTGGTAGATATTATTCTCTCTACTTGCACAATCTCCATTGGATAATGCCTCGGTTAATAACTTCAGCATCTGTCTTGTTCTGATATTCAACCTTACCCTTCTAGTTGCTCAGTTCAAGTTACTGTTACCTTCTTCTCCACGCCCCTCCAAATCCCTACCGCCAGTACGATCCCCTCTACTAAGCAATGCCACCTCTCTTAGAATAATAGACCAGATGAGAGATGCAGTAAAACGGTAATGATTTGGTTTCTACAGTTTAGTTTGCACTGGGGCCTTTGGCCCTCCCTCTACCTTCTACTTTAATTGTGTCAACTTGTACCTAACTACCTCCTCTCCATTTGGCTGGTACCCTACTACATCCTCCCTCCACCGTGTAGTGTTTTCGGACTCTGGCCTGCTACCTGCCTGTAGTCGATCTTTAGCTGGCATCCTACTACTGGGCAGCATCCCTTCTACCAAACATCTACTCCTTGGGCCTAGTACCGAGGCCCCTATTCTCAATTGACAGGTCATGATATTGCACTACATTGGTAGCTTAGCTGGTTGGAGGCATCTGGCCTTAAGGCTCATCGCTGGCCATCCACTTTGGAGGTAGTTCTTTATAAACAGCAACCTGGAAGTTCGGTAGGCGGTAGTTACTTTCTTTTGTAACCTTTTTGGGCCCAGTAGTTTACAGGTAGTGTTTTTCCTTACACTTTCCTGCCTAGCTTGTTTGGTTTTCTTTCTGTTGGCTATGTGTAGTTAGTAAGAAGTTGGTCTTTCGGGCGAAGAAGATTCTTGAGCATATGGTTGGCTTCTAGATGAAACTCCTTCGAGTTCAAGTCGTGAGGTCTATGGACTGGACACCTGAGTTGATCACCTTTGGAGTGTGTGCAGTTAGGCCCATATCAGAGGAACTTGGAAGTACATGTTTTCTCTTAGTCCAGAGGGGAGCGGTTTTCTTAACACTATAGTTATTTCTACATGTGATATTCTTGTACTTTAAACAAGGAATTCAATATTGATATAAAAAAAAAATTAATAAAAAAAAATAAGACCTCCAGTACAGACTCTTCACACAACCACTTAAGTTCTTTCCTATACTACGAAGTTGAATTAATACTTTATACATCTTTCACAATGCTATATGAGAAAGAGGTCTCACTTGCAATGGGTAACGCAAGTACAAGACTGAAACCGGTACGGGTACTCGGTTATTGGTTTTGTTTTATGTTTTGTTTTAAGTATCGCTTTGATACTTGGTTTGTTTTAAGTATCATCTGATACTTGGTTTTGTTTTATGTTTTGTTTTAAGTATCACTTTGATACTTGGTTTGTTTTAAGTATCATCTGATACTTGGTTTTGTTTTATATTTTGTTCTAAGTATCGCTTTGATACTTAAGGAGTTTTACCAAAGAAGTATCAATTGATACCTTTGATTAGTTTCGTTCATGCTAGACATGAACAGATTTGTGTATTTAAAGACCGCCTGTTTCTATGATAGAAAAGCCAGACTTCGACAGACAGTATTTCAATATACTTGGTTGAACGGTTACTTCTTTGTTACTCAGTACACCCTCAAAGCCTCCTTTAGTTCTCAGCTCTCACCTCCTCTCTGGAAGAGCAGGCCATCTGCCAACTATCATATCTTTACCGATAACGTGA
Organism: Tuber melanosporum; assembly: GCF_000151645.1. Lineage (NCBI taxonomy): Eukaryota > Fungi > Ascomycota > Pezizomycetes > Pezizales > Tuberaceae > Tuber > Tuber melanosporum. Next base: position 524,560 of record NW_003299074.1, read on the forward strand.
TTAGCACGTTGCGAACACGTTACATTTTTTTAACCTCAGCAAGTGGTTAAGAACCTGTCCCCGGATTTAGGCCTGATCAACCTATCGATATCCACCTCAGAACGCTAGCGGAGAGAAGCGGCAGAATCACAGCACATTCGGCTTCATCTCAAACCCAAGATAGAGTCTTTGACGACCAGGAGTGGGAAGCAAATCCCACGGCAAGACCTTACAAGAAAGAAACAATCCCGGCGCTCTGCTAAAGAGCCGGGCGATCCTGCAAACACGGAAGATACACAACCTCCAGGAGAATTCCCTTCTACTCCAGCAATGAAGCCTTCCTTTGAACCTCCAATCGACCTCGAATCCAGTAGCGAATCAGATATGGCTAGCACAGGAGGAGGGCCTTCTGGAGGAGGGAAATCTCGGGCAAGGCCTGAAGAAGAGGAGGTACCCGCAGCATTTGAACCCCCCAAGTTTAAACTCCACCTCCCAGTGAAATTCACAGGAGAAGGAAATGACCTCAAACCTGAAGCTTTTGACCGATGGGCGACGGAACTCTCACACTTCCTACTCTTACAAGGAAAAGATGTGGAAGACCCTACAACTGGACTTATCATTGGATCATTCTGCGAAGGAAAGGCAACCGACGCATACCACTAATGCTATAAGGATTTCGGCGGAAATGTAAGATTAAGAGGAACTACAGTTCTCGATTACCTGAAAGGACAATTCCAATCCTCTATAACCAACGACCTCCTATACAACAAATTCAACCAGCTCCAGCAAGTTAATGGAACACATGTCAAGCGAATTACCGATATGGCTACGGACCTGATGATGTATAAGGACCGAATGGAGAGAGAAAGCATCTCCAAATACATCCTGAAGTGAGGATTCTACCACACTATGCACCCTACCCTCCGGCGAGAAGTAGAACCACTCGAGGAAGAGGGCGATGATATTGCAGTAATAATTGCAAGAGCAGAACGAAAGGATGCCATTCTCAATGAGACCAAGGCCTACAAAATACCGACATCTTCTAGTAGGAGCAGCCAGCCACGGCACAAAGCCTCCAGCAACTCTGAAGATGATACACCACGGGTTTTCAAGAAGAAAAAATCCTGCAAAGAATCGAGACGGCAGAAAGGAGAATGTTTTAAATGTGGAAAAACAGGACACATGGCAAAGAACTGTTCTACGAAGAAAGGAAAAGGAAAGGCAATTAAGCAAGAGGCGTCGGCCAACAATGTTGAAAGCGATAACACCCAATCCAGTGAATATGAAGAAATCCATATCGGATATATCGATGTGGAATGCAACAGTGTTCGACCTCCGGCTACATTCAAAGCACACACCACTCTGGAAGGTACTATCCTGATCAATGGCAAAAGGGCTCGAGTCCTATTCGACACTGGCGCAATCAGAAGAGATATGATCAGTAATGCCTTTGTCTCCATCCATGGACTCCCAACCCGAGACCTTAACCAACCCATACCAGTCAATATGGCAGTAAAGGGATCACGATCCACAAGCCATAAAACCTGTTCTGCGACTATTCAACTGGGTTCTGCTATACTACTCCCCCAGGAAATACTGGTTGGAAATCTAGCCAAATACGATGCCCTAATAGGAATGCCATTCCTGAACCGCCACAAAGCTATAATCAGGTGTGGGGAATCAACCATCGATTTCCCAGATCAGAAGGTCAGAGTCTCATGCAAGCAAACAAGCGGAAAGTACTGAGCCGCAGTCTGTGAAGCAACTGCCCAACAACTATTGGATGATTACTCTGATGTTTTTCCTGATCAAATACCCCAAGAACTACCACCTATGAGAGAGGTGAACCACCACATTCGCCTCCGAGACCCCTCTAATCTCAAAAACCAACCCACCTACTCTGTGCCTGACGCATACAAATGCCCACTTTGTGATTAGATCAACCAACAACAAAGAAGAGGAGTCATCTACCGGGCAGAAGCCCCAGGTGCCGCTCCTATGTTTGTTCAACCCAAAGCAGATGGCAAAAGAATCCGCACCTTGGTTGACCTCAAGCTACGGAACGAAAACACAGTTATGGACAGCTCCGCTATCCCAAACCAAACCCAGATCCTAAATGCGGTTGGACGGGCTAGATTCTGAAGTAAGATTGACTTAAGCGATGCCTACTTCCAAACAAGGTTAGATCCAGAAAGCGAACGCTACAACAGTTTCAAAACACCCATCGGAAGTTTCATTAGCCGAGTTATGTTACAAGGTAATATGAATGCGCCCGCCACCTTTATGCGAATTATGGAAAACCTCCTAAGCGAATACCTCCACCATTTTGTTTGGGTCTACATTGATGACATTCTCATTTTCTCGAACACCGAAATAGAACACGCCTACCATATAGGATTGGTTTGTACCAAACTAAGGGAAGCTAAATTCTACGCTAGCAGAAACAAATCAATTCTGTTTACCGATAAACTCGATATCCTAGGACATGTTACAGATGATGAAGGAATACACGCAGCGCCTGGAAAAATACCCTGTTTAACTGAATGGTCGACACCCCAAAATCAAAAGGAATTCATGCGATTCCTAGGACTAGTTAACTATATTTCCCAGTTCCTCCCACACCACACCACTGAGACAACGCCGCTTACAGACCTTACCGGCAATGCAGAATTTGTCTGGACCCACACTCATGACCAAGCCTTTACCAACATCAAGGAATTGATTAAAAACGCCAACGTTATTCAACCTATCGACTATAGTAAACCAGAACCGTTATGGCTTATTACTGATACATCAGATGTTGGAGTTGGAGCATGGGTTGGGCAAGGGGCCTCCCATGAAATGGCAAGACCGGCGGCATTACACAGCATGAAGTTCACTAATTCACAGATGAACTATGGAACAACAGACAAGGAAGCCATTACTGTGATTGATGCTCTCGCCGCTTCCAACCACATCCTGATGGGCAATACCTTCACTATTATTACCGACCACCAACCTCTCACTAACCTTAAAACAGAAAGGATACCCGGAAGAAGAAGGACAAGATGGAGAGGTGAAATCAGCAAATACGATGCAAAAATCATCTATCCCAGTGGAAGAATGAACTATTTAGCTGATGCTCTCTCCCGTCTATATGAGAATCAAGATCTCGCAGATCCTCCTCTTGTTCATGACCATACAAGACAAGGTGAGGACAGCACTGACAATACCTCCTATAAACAAGAACCATTGATGGCTACCGCCAGCTCTGCAGCTGCCTCCAATCCCTTCTCTTACACCATGTATAGCGCTGCCGGAACAGAACGCGGAAAGGACATTGATGAAGAATGGAAAGACAATTGCACGCTCCGCAGCATACCTCCTCACGAACTTGAACAAAGCAGACTCCACTGATCCCACTGTTACCACAACTGTAATGATCTCCTTTCTGATAGTTAGTTCTTGGCGACGGGGAACGATACTTATCTTTTCTTTCTCTTTCTTTCTTTGTCTTATGATAGCTCTAGGTCTCTACCTATGTTATCGATAGTACAAGACCTTCATCTTCTATCAATAACACCTATCATAAGCTTTCTCTAACTCGTCTTCGTGACGAGTACTTCTGGGCGTAATGATAACGTTGCAATAAGGATAAAGATCGTAACGGTGTTTTATATTCGTTAAAGTAATAAGTAGGAAAAGTACTTAGAACAAAGCGTGAAGAACCTATCTTCCTCGGCCGCATCGGCCTCCTTATATAGTGTTCTTCCCGCCTTTAATCATGTGACCTAAAGTGGTCACATGTGCGAAACCAAATCATAACACACTAGTCATGTAACCAAAGTGATCACATGCTCAAAACCCATGACCTTATAGCAAGGTCATGTGCGAAACTCATAAACCAATCATAACACAATAAACAAGTCATATGACTCGACTGAGTCATATGCGCGAAACCCATGACCTCATAATGAGGTCATGTGCGAAACATAAATCATATGCGCAAGGCTTACCCGCAAGGCATACTCGCAAGGCATACTCGTCAGGCGCATGTCCCATGACTCATATTTGAGCCATGTGCGAAAGCATCACAAATCCCACACATAACAAATCATATAACCTGAATGAGTTATATGCGCAAAGCAATAACATACCTGTGACTCATAACCATGTGTCACGTGAAAACCTTTTCCATGACAAGCCACATTCATGATATTAGCTCCCCTCCTCCTAAGCCTGAGTCCCATCAGGCTTTTTCTGCCAGTTTGAATAGTTCCCGCCCTGCCAAGCGCATTGTCCTTCTCAGCTTGTGGAACTTATCATCTACTGTCCTCCATCTGACCCTCACCAATTCCAGAGTCAGGTTCGCCATTTCGATCGTGTGCCGCTGTTTTTCGTTCCGCTGTTTTAACTCCGTGATCGCTTTGTCGTTTGCCGAAATTGTGGCCTCGGCTTGGCCCAGTTGTTCTCGCAGTCCCCGGATCTGTCTGTGTAGGCTCCTCACGTCCGGTTCCGTATCTGCTGAGGAGTTTTGGGCCCATCCATCTCTGGACCGTGTCCTCGCGGCCCATGCCTTTCTGGCATCTTCTCCCTCCAACTCTTTTTTGCTCCCATCCTTCTGCGGGTAGAATCCCGCAGATATTTTCTGTGCCCTGTACATCCTGCACCCATTTCTGAAGCATTGTTGCCAATGCTTTAGAACGTGGTCCGGGTGTGGGCCACGCTTTCGACATTCCCTCGGGAACCATCCCGAGCCTTCTTTGTCGCCAAAGTGTGTTTGGTAACCATCATCGTAGCATACCGTCCATGACATGGCGTTATGCTGTGCTTGTCTTTCCCTTTCCTTGAGTTCTTCGTTGGTTGGCCCCATGAATGAATATTCGGGGCTTGTGGGTGTAATTTGGCGGGGGCTATCGCCCCAGCCCTCGTGTTGCTGCAATGGTGTGGGAGTCTTTCCCTCGCTTTTGTCTTGGTTGAACGTGATCGTCACCTGGGCTGGGCTTGCCTGAGTATCGCTGGTGGAAGGTTGAGATGGCATCTTGTGCGTTTTCGAAGTTGTGTGCGAAGTACCAAGTTTTATCGTGTTCAGGAGAGTATCCTGTCCACTTGACTCGGTATTTGAGGTGACCGTGGAAGAAGCGGGAATCGACTATTTCGTCGAGCTCGTATTCTGGTTCTCCGTCGAGTTCGATCGGAGGGGGAGGAATAAGTCTTTGGGAGGGAAACTTATTGTCGTTGTATAATTCGCAGAGTGAGATGTGTAATGTGTTGTATATTCGCATTGAGGGGGGAAGGTCGAGTTTATAAGCTCGACTACCCACTTTTTCCAGTATCCGGAATGGTCCTATTTTCTTGTAGTCCAATTTCTTTGATAGTCGCGTTGTATGAATGTTGCGTGGTGTTAGCCATACCATATCTCCTGGTCGTATGTTCGGATCTGGTCTTCGATGCTTATCGTATTGTTCCTTCTGTCGTTGTTGCGCTTGACTCATTTCGTATTGTAATGTTTCGTGTAGTTTCCCCATATCAGTTTTATCCGGTATCACATCATTAACTGTATGATATGTGGTCTGACTTTGTGGATGTTGTCCGTAATTTGCGAAGAAGGGTGTCGTGCCAATTGTTTCTTGCTTTCCATTGTTGTATGCGAATTCGGCTATGGATAACAGCTTGTACCAATCATCTTGCTAATAATTGACGTAGGCCCTTAAATATTGTTCGAGTACCGCATTTACCCGTTCCGTTTGTCCGTCCATTTGTGGGTGGAACGCTGTACTCATTCTGTTTTGTATTCCCATCTCTCTGGTTACTTTCTTCCATAGTCCCGATGTGAATAGTGTTCCACGATCGGTCATGATATTTTTTGAGAGGCCGTGAAGTCGAAAGACCTCTCGGAAGAATGTTTGTATAAAATCCCTTGTGTTGATGTCTTTTCTAACCGGAATGAAATAACTCATTTTGGTCAGGCGATCCACCACGACCAGGATGCTATCGCAATTTTCCGATGTTGGTAGGTCCGTGATGAAATCCATAGTCATTGTTTCCCATAGTTGTTCGGAGACTTCATTTGATTTTAGTAATCCATATGGTGCGTGTTTAGCCGTTTTCATTCTCTGGCATATGTCGCAGTTTTTGACATATTGTTTGACATCTTCCTGCAGTCCTGGCCAATAAAATGACCTAGTGATGAATTCCGAGGTTTTAGCCGTTCCTCTGTGTCCTGCCGTTCAGATATCATGGTGTTGTCGTATGATGTCTGTCCTTATCTCCTCTCCTTCCGGGATCCATTGTTTTCCATCGTACCACATATTTCTGTCCTTCCATTGGCATAACCCCAGTGCAATTCCTTTCATCTCTTTTTTTCCTTCTTCCAAGGCTTCTCTTATTGCCTGGATTGTTTTGTCTTTCTCGTTTGCGTTCTCAATTCCTCTTTCCTCCTTTGATGTGAATTGGATAACCTCCATTACCTCAAAGTAGGTTTGCGGTAATAGGGTTCATGTTTTTTGTTTAATTCTTTCGTCTTCTTTCGTTTGTGGTTTATCGCTTGCAATCCTCATGAGAGCATCTGGCTTTCCGCTCTCTTTTCCTGGTCGGTATTCGATTTTGAAGTTGTATTTGCTAAGATGCTCCATCCATCTTATGTGGCAGTCATTCAGTTCTTTCGTAGTCATGAACGGGCCAGGTTCTTGTGATCAGTTAGAACTCAGACTGGATGGTCGTTGTTCGAAACATATCTCCTCCATTCTTTTAATGCTTGAACTATCGCTAATCGTTCTTTGTTTGCAACATCATAGTTGTACTCTGCAGGGGTCATTGTCTTGGATCAGTAAGACACTGGCCTCCATTTTCCATCATCACATTGTTGCGATAGTATCCCTGAGCATACATATTTTGAGGCATCCATTTCGAGCATTGTCTTTCGGTTTGGGTCGAAATGAACCAGTATGGGTGCTGATGTTAGATGTGTTCGTATTGCATCATATGCTTTTTGTTCGGTTTCTCCCCATTCCCATTTCTGGTCTTTCTTCGTAAGGTTATAGAGTGGTTTTGCAAGCCTGCTAAATCTCTCTATGAACCTTCCATAAAAGTTGCAGAATCCCACAAAGCACTGAACATCTGTTTTGTTGTTTGGTTTGGCCCAATCCCAAATGGCTGCTGTTTTGACTGGGTCAACCTTGACCCCACTTCGATTGATGATAAATCCAAGGCATTCTGTTTCTTCCTTATGGAATTCGTATTTTGTTGGTTTGATCTTCATTCCTGATCCTTGTATTGCCGCCATGATGTTGCTGATATCTTTTTGGTGTTGTTGTATGTTTTCCGAGTATATGAGTACATCGTCCAAGTATACGATGCAACATATGTCGAGGTACTTATTAAGTACCTTGTTGATCCATCTATGGAATGAAGCTGGTGCGTTGGTTAGCCCGAAGGGCATAACCAAGTATTCGAACATTCCGCATCTGGAGGCGAATGTAGTCTTCCATTCGTCTCCTGCCTTGATGCGTATATTGTGGTATGCGTCTTTGATGTCGAGTTTGGTGAAATATTTTGCTGATCATAGTCTGTCCAGTGCTTCCCCAATCAAGGGTAGTGGATATCGGTCCTTCTTGGTAACCAAATTGAGGGCCCTGTAGTCCACGCAGAGTCTCATTTTTCCGTCTTTCTTTTTGACGAATAGTATTGGAGATCCTCCTGACGCGAAAGAGTCTCGGATCCATCCTCTCTTTAGGTTTTGCTCGATATACTTCCTAAGTTCTTCGAGCTCTGCTTCCCCTAGGATCCGGGTATAACTTCTTATAGGGAATCTCTTTTGTTTTTGGCGAATTTTGGTCTTTGTCCAGCTGAATTTCGTGGTCGATTCCTGGTCTTCGAGGTGGTAGCTCCGTAGCTTCCTCTTCTTGGAATAGATTTATGAATTGGTGATATTCTTTTGGAACCAATTCTTTCCATCCCTTTTTGCTCTGGTATTTCTTGTCCTGGATTGCTAGTTCCGTGCTGATGTTGATTTTTGCTAGAACTGCTTTCTCGTCTTCGTATGTCCATTTGAGAATTCCTTTAGTGTCTCCACTTCGATAGTACCTTCCGAAGGCTTGTACTGTGATTTCTTTGATCTCAATTCTTTTTGTTGCATCGAGCTGGCTTTGGTCACTGCTTCCAAATCCCTTATTTCCTCTTGTGGTTTCTTCCAGTTCATCTACTTCATGCAGATCTATTTGGTTGATTTTTTCAATTACCAACTGTGCGATTCGATCTCCTTTCTGGACTTGATAGTCCTCTTGAGATAGGTTGGCCAGGACCACTTTGACTTCACCTGTATAGTCAACGTCGATCACCCCTGCCATGGTCATGAGTCGATGTTTGACCGCTAGACCACTGCGGGGTGCTATTCGTCTGTAGGTGCCTTCTGGAAGTCCAATGGCTATTCCTGTTGCTATCGTTGCCTGTCCGTTGGCAGGTATCTTGATTCCTTCGTTGGCGTATAGGTCATGTCCTGCTGCCCCTTTGGAACCCTTCGTAGGCACTTTTGCCTCTTGGTCCAGCTTTTGTATCCGGACTCTCTTATCTTGCCGCATCACGGCAAACTTTGTATGTAAAGTTTCTTCTTCCGCTTCTCGTATCGGTATGGAGTAGATTACAGGTGAACTGTTGAGACATCGTGTCGCGCATAGTTCACTTGTAAACGTCATCTTGTTCTCGTTCCAATCGATTGTTGGATTATGCTTCCTTAACCATGGCATCCTTAGGACTATCTCATGGTTCTTCAGGTCTACCACTTGAAAGGTTGCCGTTTCCCTATGGCTGTCAATGTCCATAAGTACTGTCGCCGTATGGGTTATAGGACCCATAGCGCTTGGCTTTCCATCTGCTAGGTAGACTTGTCTTGCTTTCTTCACTTGTTTGGTGTAGAGGCCAAATTTGTTGCATATTTCTTTGTCGATAAAGTCTTCAGTGGCCCCCGAGTCGATCATTGCATATATTGATGTTTCTTTGCTTTCTCTGTTGTATATCTTGATTTTGATCATCACCTGATCTCCATCTTCTTCTCCTCTTTGCGTGTGTAGTGCCGTGTAGTAGTTCGGTAATTTGATGGGTTTTCCAGGTCCACCTCTTGGGTCTCCCAGACCACCGTTTACAGGGGACCCTCGTCGTTTTCCGCCGGTGAATCCTCTGCTATCATCTCCCGGATGTTGCTCCTTTTCTGATTTCGGAAACAGTTATTTGCAGCAGCTCTGTTTCCCTGGTATCCGTTGTCCGGTCGGCTTCTGCATTCTCGTATCCGATGCCCTGCTTTTCCACACCTTAGGCATAATTTCCCATTCATCCTTCTGGCGTATTCTTTCTTAGACAGATTCACAGCAGGTCCTGTTCTTGACTTGTCTAACTCCATTGGTTCGCCTGGTGGTAATGCTCGACTTTCTCCTCGAGGTGCTTGCAGTTTGAAGGTCCTGTCCACATTCCTGGATGATTGGACCATTCTAGGTGCTATAGTGTTTTCCGAGTTGCTCCGAACCATGTTTAATTTGCTTTCTTTGTCGATTGCCCATCTTGCAAATCGTTCGGCTGTGGTATAGCGCAGGTCAGAGATTCCCCATGCCTCTCGGAGTCTCTCACTGCAGTTTCTCAGGAGGATGATGTAGAGAGTCGCATCATCAAACTCGGCCTCGCATTCCAACAGTCGACATTCGTTCCAGTATGCTGGAGAACGTTTGTTTTCCTTGCCGGAGTTTTTCTAGCTTTTGTCTTGCTGTTTCTTTGGCGTTAGGGTCTCCAAATTGTTCAAAGAGTATCGCCTTGAACTCTTCGTACGTGACCCATTCCCTCTGTTTCCGTCCATCTTGGAAGGGCATGATCTATTGTCCTGTGAGTCCTCTGAGTAGAGATTCCACATATGGAATCTTAATTTCATCACGGTGATCTCCGTATCGCTTAACTGCAAAATATTCCTCGCATTGCGCTAAGAATATTCGTAGCTTATCTTCAGCTCCTTCGTATGTGTCGGGCTCCTTTGCTTTTGGTCGTTAGACATTTCCTTGCCCTGTATTTCGCGTGGCTGCAAGAAATGCCTGAAAATGATTTTCAGTCATTCCAAGTATGCTGGTTCCTGGTGCCGGAGCAGCTGGGGCCAGTGGCCCAGGTACTGCGGATCCCGACATTCTCTTGGGTCGTGGTGTTCCAGCAGGAGAGCTATCGACTGGTGATCCTTTCTCTGGGGTTACTGGGCTTGCTGCTCTCAAGGGTTCTGCTGAGACGTGATCTAGGGCGTTGCTGAATCCTCCTAGACTAAGATTTTGATCGTTGATGTCAATATTTCCTTCCCGATCTGGGGTGAAGGATGCCGTCTTGTATCGTTTGGCGTCGCACTAGGTGATGCTTTGTAATGTAACGATCCCCTTTCAGATAGTTAGTTCTTGGTGACAGGGAACGATACTTATCTTTCCTTTCCCTTTCTTTCCTTGTCTTACGATAGCTCTAGGCCTCTGCCTATGTCACCGATAGTACAAGACCTCTGTCTTCTACCGGAAACACCTATCGTAAGCTTTCTCTAACTCGTCTTCGTAACAAGTACTTCTTAGCATAACGATAATGTTGTAATAAGGATAAAGATCGTAACGGTGTTTTATATTCATTAAAGTAATATGTAGGAAAAGTACTTAGAACAAAGCGTGAAGAACCTATCTTCCTCGGCCGCATCGGCCTCCTTATATAGTATTCTTCCCGCCTTTAATCATGTGACCTAAAGTGGTCACATGTGCGAAACCAAATCAAAACAAACCAGTCATGTGACCAAAGTGATCACATGCTCAAAACCCACGACCTTATAGCGAGGTCATGTGCAAAACTCATAAACCAATCATAACGCAATAAACAAGTCATAGGACTCGACTGAGTCATATGCACGAAACCCATGACATCATAATGAGGTCATGTGCGAAACATAAATCATATGTGCAAGGCTTGCCCGTAAGGCAGACTCGTAAGGCATACTCGTCAGGCGCATGTCCCATGACTCATACTTGAGCCATGTGCGAAAGCATCACTAATCCCACACATAACTAATCATACAACCCGAATAGGTTATATGCGTGAAACAATAACATACCTGTGACTCATAACCATGTGTCACGTGAAAACCCTTTCCTCACTAAGCCACATTCGTGACATTAGCTCCCCTCCCCCTAAGCCTGAGTCCCATCAGGCTTTTTCTCCCAGTTTCAATAGTTCCCGTCCTGCCAAGCGCATGGTCCTTCTCAGCTTGTGGAACCTTTCGATCTGCCATCCTCCATCTGACCCTTACCGATTCCAGAGTCAGATTCGCCATCTCGATCGTGTGCCGCTGATTGTCGTTCAGCTGTCTAAGCTCCGCGATCGTTTTGTCGTTTGCCGAAATTGTGGCCTCGGCTTGGCCCAGTTGTTCTCGGAGTCCCCGGATCTGCCTGTGTAGGCTCCTGACATCCGGTTCCATGTCTGCCGAGGAATTTTGGGCCCCTCCCTCCTTGGACCGCGTCCTTGCGGCCCATGCCTTTCTGGCATCTTCTCCTTCCCACTCTTTTCGGCTTCCATCCTTCTGCGGGTAGAATCCCGCAGATATTTTTTGTGCCCTGTGCATCCTGCACCCATTTCTGAAGTATTGTTGCCAATGCTTCAGGACATGGGCTGGGCATGGACCACGCTTTCGACATTCCCTCGGGAACCATCCCGAGCCTTCTTTGTCGCCAAAGTGTGTTTGGCAATGGACATTGTAGCATAACGTCCATGACATGGCGTTATGCTGTGCTTGTCTTTCCCTTTCCTTGAGTTCTTCGTCGGTTGGCCCCATGAATGAGTATTCAGAGCTGGTGGGTGTGGTTTGGCGGGGGCTATCGCCCCAGCTCTCGTGTTGCTGCAACGGCGCGGGAGTCTTTCCCTCTCCTTTGTCTTGGTTGAACGTGATCGTCACCTGAGCCGAGCTTGCCTGGGTATCGCTGGTGGAAGGTTGAGATGGCATCTTGTGCGTTTTCGAAGTTGTGTGCGAAGTACCAAGTTTTATCGTGTTCAGGAGAATATCCTGTCCACTTGGCTCGGTATTGGAGGTGACCGTGGAAGAAACGGGAATTGACTATTTCGTCGAGCTTGTATTCTGGTTCTCCGTCGAGTTCGATCGGAGGGGGACGAATAAGTGTTTGTGAAGGAAACTTATTGTCGTTGTGTAGTTCGAGGAGTGAGATGTGGAATGTATTGTGTATTCGCATTCAGGGGGGAAGGTTGAGTTTATAAGCTCAGCTGCCCACTTTTTCCAGTATCCGGAATGGTCCTCTTTTCTTGTAGTCCAATTTCTTTGATGGTCGCGTTGTATGAATATTGCGTGGTGTTAGCCATACCCTATCTCCTGGTTGTATGTTCGGATCTGGTCTTCGGTGCTTATCGTATTGTTCCTTCTGTCATTGTTGTGCTTGACTCATTTCGTATTGTAATATTTCGTGTAGTTTCCCCATATCAGTTTTATCCGGTATCACATCATTAATCGTATGATATGTGGTCTGACTTTGTGAATGTTGTCCGTAATTTGCGAAGAAGTGTGTCGTGCCAATTGTTTCTTGCTTTCCATTGTTGTATGCGAATTCGGCCATCGATAACAGCTTGTACCAATCATCTTGCTGATAGTTGACATAGGCCCTTAAATATTGTTCGCGTATCGCATTTACCCGTTCCGTTTGTCCATCTGTTTGTGGGTGGAATGCTGTGCTCATTCAGTTTTGTATTCCCATTTCTCCAGTTACTTTCTTCCATAGTCCCGATGTGAATAGTGTTCCTCGATCGGTAATGATATTCTTTGGGAGGCCGTGAAGTCGAAAGACCTCTCGGAAGAATATTTGTATAAAATTCCTCGTGTTGATGTCTTTTCTAACCGGAATGAAATGACTCATTTTGGTCAGGTGATCCACCACGACCAAGATGCTATCGCAATTTTCCGATGTTGGTAGGTCCGTGATGAAATCCATAGTAATTGTTTCCCATGGTTGTTCGGGGACCTCGTTTGATTTTAGTAATCCATATGGTGCGTGTTTAGCCATTTTCGTTCTTTGGCATATGTCGCAGTTTTTGACATATTGTTTGACATCTTCGCGCAGTCCTGGCCAATAGAATGATCTTGTGATGAATTCCGTGGTTTTAGCCGTTCCTCCGTGTCCTGCCGTTCGGATATCATGGTGTTGTCGGCTGATGTCTGTCCTTATCTCCTCTTCTTCTGGGATCCATTGTTTTCTATCGTACCACATATTTCTGTCCTTCCATTGGCATAACCCCAGTGCAATTCCTTTTAACTCCTTTTTTCCTTCTTCCAAGGCTTCTCTTATTGCCTGGATTGTTTTGTCTTTCTCGTTTGCGTTCTCAATTCCTCTTTCCTCCTTTGATGTGAATTGGATAACCTCCATTACCTCAAAGTAGGTTTGCGGTAATAGGGTTCATGTTTTTTGTTTAATTCTTTCGTCTTCTTTCGTTTGTGGTTTATCGCTTGCAATCCTCATGAGAGCATCTGGCTTTCCGCTCTCTTTTCCTGGTCGGTATTCGATTTTGAAGTTGTATTTGCTAAGATGCTCCATCCATCTTATGTGGCAGTCATTCAGTTCTTTCGTAGTCATGAACGGGCCAGGTTCTTGTGATCAGTTAGAACTCAGACTGGATGGTCGTTGTTCGAAACATATCTCCTCCATTCTTTTAATGCTTGAACTATCGCTAATCGTTCTTTGTTTGCAACATCATAGTTGTACTCTGCAGGGGTCATTGTCTTGGATCAGTAAGACACTGGCCTCCATTTTCCATCATCACATTGTTGCGATAGTATCCCTGAGCATACATATTTTGAGGCATCCATTTCGAGCATTGTCTTTCGGTTTGGGTCGAAATGAACCAGTATGGGTGCTGATGTTAGATGTGTTCGTATTGCTCGGTCAGCGCAACTGATCGGCGTCTTTTCGACA
>NW_003299074.1:538631-540385 GCF_000151645.1 Tuber melanosporum
GTGGTTCTTTTAAACGTACCCGGTTAGAATTTGATAACCTCCATTACCTCGAAGTAGGTTTTTGGTAATAGGGTCCGTGTTTTTTGTTTGATCCTTTCATCTTCTTTCGTTTGTAGTTTGTCGCTTGCAATTCTTGTGAGAGCATCTGGCTTTCCACTTTCTTTGCTTGGTCGGTATTCGATTTTGAAGTTGTATTTGCTGAGGTGTTCCATCCATCTTATCTGGCGGTCATTCAGTTCTTTCGTAGTCATGAACGGCACCAGGTTCTTGTGGTCGGTTAGAACTCGGACTGGATGGTCGTTGTTCGAAACGTATCTTCTCCATTCTTTTAATGCTTGAACTATTGCTAATAGTTGTTTGTTTGCAACATCGTAGTTGCACTCTGCGGGGGTCATTGTCTTGAATCGATAGGACACTGGCCTCCATTTTCTATCGTCGCATTGTTGCGATAGTATGCCTGAGCATACATATTTTGAGGCATCCGTTTCAATCATTGTCCTTCGGCTTGGGTTGAAATGGACCAATATGGGTGCCGATATTAGATGCGTTCGTATTGCATCATATGCCTTTTGTTCCGTTTCTCCCCATTCCCATTTCTTGCCTTTTTTCGTTAGGTTATAGAGTGGTTTTACAAGTCTGCTAAACCCCTCTATGAACCTTCGATAAAAGTTACAGAATCTCATAAAGCATTGGACATCTGTTTTGTTGTTTGATTTGGCCCAATCCCAAATGGCTACTGTTTTAACAGGGTTGACCTTGACCCCTCTTCAATTGATGATAAATCCAAGGTATTCTGTTTCTTCTTTATGGAATTCGCATTTTGTTGGTTTGATCTTCATTCCTGATCCTTGTATTGCCGCCATGATATTGCTGATATCTTATTGGTGTTGTGGTATGTTTTCCGAGTATATGAGTACATCGTCCAAGTATATGATGCAACATATGTCGAGGTACTTATTAAGTACCTTGTTGATCCATCTCTGGAATGAAGCCGGTGCGTTGGTTAGCCCGAAGGGCATAACCAAGTATTCGAATATTCCATATCTTGAGGCGAATGTAGTCTTCCATTCGTCTCCTGCCTTGATGCGTATATTGTGGTATGTGTCTTTGATGTCGAGTTTGGTGAAGTATTTTGCTGATCGTAGTCTGTCCAGTGCTTCCCCAATCAAGGGTAGTGGATATCGGTCCTTCTTGGTAACCGAATTGAGGGCTCTGTAGTCCACGCATTGTCTCATTTTTCCGTCTTTCTTTTTGACGAATAGTATTGGGGATCCTCCTGTCGCGAAAGAGTCTCGGATCCATCCTCTTTTTAGGTTTTGCTCAATGTACTTCCTAAGTTCTTCAAGCTCTGCTTCCCCTATGGGGTATAACTTCTTATAGGGAATCTCTTTTGTCTTTCCCGTTTTTTCGTCTTTGTCCAGCTGAATTTCGTGGTCGATTCCTGGTCTTCGAGGTGGTAGCTCCGTAGCTTCCTCTTCTTGGAATAGATTTGTGAATTGGTGATATTCTTTTGGAACCAATTCTTTCTATCCTTTTTTGCATTGGTATTTATTGTCCTGGATTGCTAGCTCTGTGCTGATGTTGATTTTTGCTAGAACCGCTTTTTCGTCTTCATATGTCCATTTTAGAATTCCTATTGTATCTCCTCTTCGATAATATCATCCAAAGGCTTGGGCTGTGATTTCTTTGATCTTCATTCTTTTTGGTTATATCCAAGCTGGTTTTGGTCCGTACTTCCAAATCCCTTTGTTCCC
>NW_003299074.1:540628-541499 GCF_000151645.1 Tuber melanosporum
AGTCTCGCTAGACCACGCGTAGGTTGCTGAGGTCTGTCAGGGGTACTGCAGGGTGCTATTCGTCCATAGGTGCCTTCTGGGAGTCCAATGGCTATTCCCGTCGCTATCATTGCCTGCCCGTTGGCCGGTATCTTGATTCCTTCATTGGCATATAGGTCGTGTCCTGCTGCCCCTTTGGAACCCTTGGTAGGCACTTTTGCCTCTTGGTCCAGTCTTTGTATCCGGATCCTCTTGTCTTGCCGCATCTCGGCAAACTTTGCATGCAAAGTTTCTTCCTCCGCTTCTCGTATCGGTATTGAGTAGACCACAGGTGAACTGTTGAGACATTGTGTCGCACATAGTTCGCTTGTAAAGGTCATCTTGTTCTCATTCCAATCGATCGTCGGATTATGCTTCCGTAACCATGGCATCCCTAGGACTATCTCATGGTTCTTCAGATCTGCCACTTGAAAGGTTGCCGTTTCCCTATGGCTGTCAATGTCCATGGGTACTGTCGCCGTATGGGTTATAGGACCCATAGCGCTTGGTTTTCCATCCGCTAAGTAGACCTGTCTTGCTTTCTTCGCTTGTTTGGTGTGGAGGCCGTATTTGTCGCATATTTCTTTGTCGATGAAGTCTTCAGTGGCTCCCGAGTCGAGCATTGCATATATTGTTATTTCTTCACTTTCTCTGTTGTATATCTTCGTTTTGATCATTACATGATCTCCATCTTCTTCTCCTCTTTGCGTGTGTAGTGCCGTGTAGTAGTTCGCTAATTTGATGGGTTGTCCAGGTCCACATCTTGGGTCTCCCAGACCACCGTTTACTGGAGACCCTCGTCGTTTTCTGCTGGTGAATCCTCAGCTATCATTTCGCGGATGTTGCTTCTTTT
>NW_003299074.1:541717-613451 GCF_000151645.1 Tuber melanosporum
CTCGGACCAATGATGAAAAGCTTTGACTGCAGTTTCTCAGTAGGATGATGTAGAGAGTCGCATCATCAAACTCGGCCTCGTATTCCAACAGTCGACATTCGTTCCAGTGTGCTGAAAACATTTGTTTTCCTTGCTGGAGTTTTTCTAGCTTTCATCTTGCTGTTTCTTTGGCGTTGGGGTCTCCAAATTGTTCAAAGAGTGTCGCCTTGAACTCTTCGTATGTGACTCATTCCCTCTGTTTCTGTCCATCTTGGGAGGGCATGATCCATTGTCCCGCGAGTCCTCTGAGTAGAGATTCCACATATGGAATCTTAATTTCATCATGGTGATCTCCGTATCCCTTAACTGCAAAATATCCCTCGCATTGTGCTAAGAATATTCGTAGCTCATCTTCGGCTCCTTCGTATGTGTCGGGCTCCTTTGCTTTTGGTCGTTGGATATTTCCTTACCCTGTATTTCGCGTGGCTGCAAGAAATGCCTGAAACTGATTTTCAGTCATTCCAAGTATGCTGGTTCCTGGTGCCAGAGCGGCTGGGGCCAGTGGCCCAGGTACTCCGGATCCCGACATTCTCTCGGGTCGTGGCGTTCCAGCAGGAGAGCTATCGACTGGTGATCCTTTCTCTGGGGTTACTGGGCTTGCTGCTCTCGCGGGTTCTGCTGAGACGTGATCTAGGGCGTCGCTGAATCCTCCTAGATTAAGATTTTGATCGTCAATGTCAATATCTCCTTCCCTGTCTGGGTTGAAGGATGCCGTCTTGTATCATTTGGCGTCATACTAGGAGATGCTTTGTAATGTAACGATCCCCTTTTAGATAGTTAGTTCTTGGCGACGGGGAACGATACTTATCTTTTCTGTCTCCTTCTTTCTTTGTCTTACGATAGCTCTAGGCCTCTACCTACGTTACCGATAGTACAAGACCTTTGTCTTCTATCGGAAACACCTATCATAACCTTTCTCTAACTCGTCTTCGTGACGAGCACTTCTTATCGTAATGATATTGTTGCAATAAAGGTAAAGATCGTAAAGGTGTTTTATATTCGTTAAAGTAATAAGTAGGAAAAGTACTTAGAACAAAGCGTGAAGAACCTATCTTCCTCAGCTGCATTGGCCTCCTTATATAGTGTTCTTCCCGCCTTTAGTCATGTGACATAAAGTGGTCACATGTGCGAAACTAAATCATAACAAACTAGTCATATGACCAAAGTGATCACATGCTCAAAACCCATGACCTCATAGTGAGGTCATGTGCGAAACTCATAAACCAATCATAACACAATAAACAAGTCATATGACTCGACTGAGTCATATGCACGAAACCCATGACATCATAATGAGGTCATGTGCGAAACATAAATCATATGCGCAAGGCTTACCCGTAAGGCACACTCGTAAGGCATACTTGTCAGGCGCATGTCCCATGACTCATACTTGAGCCATGTGCGAAAGCATCACAAATCCCACACATAACTAATCATATAACCCGAATAGGTCATATGCGTGAAATGATAACATACCTGTGACTCATAACCATGTGTCACTTAAAAACCCTTTCCTCGCTAAGCCACGTTCATAACAGCCAAAGGGAATAGTGTATCATCCACCTGGAAGAGCCTATGAAGAAAAATACCTGGAGTCATCCTTTGCTGAGTAAAAGCACCTAGTAACATTTTTTGCTATATTTGTACATGGCTGGCATTCACCAGTAGTTACAATTCAGAAAAGAACAGAACAGGAGAGGATTAATAAGAGGAATAAGTTAGGCTTTAATTCTGTTCAGTATGGAAATGAAATTTTAATACTATACATACTGCCAGAATATCAAATACTTGCGGGTTCTGAGAAAGGAATTCAGACTTTGAAGAATGGTGCGAAATACCATACTTCAGCATATACTACCAGGTTCCGTCTCATGAATGCAATTCACTAAAAGGCTTGGCCTACACGCTCTCCCGACCTGAACCCTATCGAGAATCAATGGCCTTGTTTCGAAAGAAGATTTCTGAAAGCATGTTTGGATACAGGATGCTATCCTACTAGTGATAGGAAATTTATTGATCTCGCACAAAAGGTTTGGAACAATATGCCATGTAGGAGAGTCTATAATATAATATATTCAATGCCTGAGAGGGTTATAATAGTGATTCAGAGAAATAGTAGACATATAAGGTGGTAATTGGTTTTTCGTACATGTGGAATCAATTTGTATTTCTTTCTTTCCTATGGCTACTATGGTTGTTGAATAACTCTTGTTTTTGGTTATGTTTTCATCTATGAGGGGGTCCACCAAGCCCGACTGTCATGTTACCTAACTGATTTGACTATCACATGTCCAACTAAGGTACCTAACTAACAGTATCTCTACTTGGCAGACTCTGATCTACTACCATTCCTACCGTGGTAGTTTCTTAACACTGATCTGGGTATAGGTTTGGTTAATGGTAATAGTACTTTATTGAGTCTTGTTTCAGATTGTACGACTCAAATCTTGAGTAGTATGTTTTTTCTCTCTATTAGTACATTAGTATAGATCAGCAGTCTGATAGATATAAGATACCTACCTAACTACTCTAAAAATCTTCACTTGACTCTGAAGTGGCTTAAGACAAGAAATTGCCCTAAAGTGGAAACTTTGAAGATACCAGTAATGGTACCTCCACACCAACATCTATGCTCCTGAGTTCATAATAATACTTAAAGCCAACAGTAGTAAAAGAGCCAGTTTGGTCCCTGTCACCTCAGACAGGATCTATTGGCCACTATTCCTCTCTGTCTTCATGAGTAAGTCCCTCTAAGAAGCCATGATCACTGCCACTATCTCAAACAAATCCATTTATTGCAAATCTCCCAAGACTTCTCTCACCACTAATTCCATAAGAGGTCTTACTCTACCTCCACTTACACCACTCTCTAGTGGCCGATTGTTATGGCCCCTGGGAGATGGTATTTCTGGCTATTACTCTATATTTTCCTTTCATCTACTACAGATATCTAGCTGGCTTTTGATGTTCCCACTTGTCAGGGGTTTCATTTGATTCACATCATCTTCTCCAGCGCAAGTGTCCAGGATTTTGCTTTCCTCCACTCTCTGAGAGTTGTCTTGCTTATTTCTGTTGTCCTCCTTACCAGTTGGGAGCATCAGTTGATTCACATTATCCCTCCTGGCACAGCCGTCCCATATTTGACTTCTGTCCTTGCTGAGAGTGTTGTCTTGCATATTTCCTTCACCCTCCCAACTATTGAGAGTCTTGGGCTGGCCAGTGCTGCCATCACCGCCAAGAGAGGATTTCAGTTGATTTCCATTAACTCTGTACATAGTGGTCTAGTGTTTCACTTCCCTCCTCGATGGGAGGGTTGTCTTGCATATTTCCCTAGCCCTCCCCGCCAGTGAGGATCTTTAGCTGTTCCTTACCACTATCTCTGTCAGAAAGACATTGGATATTAATACCAGGACTCTCTACAGCTAGATGTACAATCTCCTTGTAATGGTTTCATCGGTATTCGATAAGTACTTCAATACCTTTGTTTCTCAGTCTTTGCTCATAACTAATCCTATTAGTTTGTTTGCAACTTAAGAGGAGCATGAATTCATACATATAGTGTGGAAAGTCTACACCGGGCAGCACCAGAATACTGATACTAAACTCATCAACAAGTATTGACCATCTAGGGCTAGCCTTAAGCTTATAACTTAGCTTTCGCTTGTCACCCTGCTCGGCACTGTGTTAGTCTGTGTAAAGCACACCTTTTTCCCCCTCCGCTTCTTTATCCTTGAGGTGACAATCACTGCAAGAGGGAATATTTTTTCTTGTAAACAGCATAGCATAAAATTCACCTATGAGCATATCGTTCACTGCAAAATTCAACTTACTACCATTGCAGTCAGTGATCCCAAGTGGGCAGTCCGGTCCATTTTACCGCAGGCAGAAAGTTCTGCACGCCAAGCTATCTACAACACAGGGTTTTTAATGGACGCACAAGCACTCTCCCGACTGCTAAACTGTCGTACCCTATTTAAACTATCCATCCTACTCGTACCTCTCGTCTGATCACGCACCCACCCATCCCCATTAGATCCTACCCGTTAAACACAACTACCACGTGAAACATAACTACCACAACCGACCCCCCCTTGGTATTTCCTATCCCTAGAAAGGCTTCGGGTTTAGCCAGCATTAACGACCTATATGTCTGCCTCTGCCTCGCCCAATGTCGCCACCGCGATCCACTCCAATGCTTGGGTCAGGGTCCCCAGGGCCTCACAATAAGGAGAGCCAGGAATCAGCACAAGCGACAGCGGTGGTGGTTTGCAGAACCAAAGGGTTCGGGGAGTGAAATAATACTCGGGCATCATGGTGAATACGGCTATGGTTAAAATACGTACTGCACGTACGATCTTGGTGACAGAACAAACGCACACCCCCCGGTTTTCCATACAAATCCCGGTTCTAGGAGGAATATTCATAGGGAGTTTAGCATTATGAATTTTTGGGAATTCAACTGTCCTAAATATGGACACAAGTATGAAGCTGTCTAACTATGCAAAATCCCATACAAATTGGTCATCTTGGCATGAATTTTGGCATTCCCTTCATAAATATATTCAGGCTACAAACCTAGGAAATATTCCTAGATAGGCGTGTACCGGAAAGTGGTGCTTTGTATGGAAAGCCGGGGGGGCACGTTTCTTTCGTTGCCAGGCTCGTAGAGTGCCCTTAACATGGGCGATTTGGTGCCTGCGTGGGCCGGGTGCTGGGCGACAGCGATGCGCCGGGTCATGGTGCGCAGCCCCTGGAGGAACTTGTTATTTGCTCAGGAGGATCAAAAAAAGGATCCTAACGCGCCCCAAAGAGGCATCCAGGGCACCGCTTTCGGACCCTCATCGTAAAAGATCACTCTGTACACCCCCCGTGACCAACCAAAAGAGAATGATTATGACTTCGCGGGGATATTATCTATGCAGCCATTCCAACCCCAACAATCCAAATCCACAGCTGAAGAGATGATCGAATTATACCGCTTAAACAAGTACTAAGTAAAGCATTAAAGATACAGTACCACATTCATGATCCAAGCCCCAACTCCGTGAAATATGTCAAATACATATCAAACCGCGATTTTGCCTCCCCATTTACTCCCTAAGCCTGTCAACTCGACAACAATATTAACAACCGTACTCACAACCCACAGGCCAATAAGGGCAAATCCAATCTTTCTCGTCATCATCCATCGGTTCAATGGCACTGCAATCAGCAGTAGAACCAGGGTGATGAGAAGTGTAGCGGCGGATATGATTAGTGTAGAGGAAACTTCTATAGGGTAGTAATCTGCATCCTTGTGTGAATGAGAGATTGTTGTCATGTAAAGCCCTGAAATACCGATTCCCAGAAGAATGTTTAACATGGGGCCGCCGAAGCATGCAGAGAGCGCCATAACCGGGAAACCGAGCCGGGCAACGGTAATGTCAGCCACGAGATCACCAAGAGAGTTTCCCTATTATCCGTATGATTTAGTAAAATGCAACATGTAAACACCAGGGGAAAGAGGGGTGAATCACAATAGCGAAAATGGTCAGTCCCAAGATTGCATCACTGATACCAAATATGACTCCAAACGCCTTCAAAACGCCTACCACCTCATTGGCAATGGCGCTGATCCACCCAATGGCCACGGCAAATCCAGCAAAACAAAGAAGATATCTCCACCGCGGTGCCCTCTCTGGAGTGGTGAGAATAAGTAAAAATGCTAACGCGATCAATCCCCCAAGAAGTGCATAGAGGATGGGCTTCAGCAGTCGGATCTCATCATCTGCAAGAAACATGACAACCATGAAGACCGGGGCAGTGATGCATTGTATTGCTACTAGCCATCTATTCCACTCTTTTGGGCCAACGCCATCTGATGCGCTCACTCCATGCCCAGGGCCACTAGAAGCGCCATTGGTAGACATCAGGTCTCCTCCCGTAATAGTGCTGGCAGGGCTTTCAGGTTCGAGGACTACTGTCGGCGTCTTATCGCTGGTTTGAGATCCCCCCTCAACGACCGGCAGTGTTATAGTAAGTAGAAACACACTTGGCAGCGCGATTAAACCAAGGCACTTTTCCATCCATGATTTACCTTTGAACCCTCTAAGGGTGGGAAACAAAGTTCCAAATAAAATTTGAGGCGGAGAAAGTATATGGTATGGCCAGTATTTAAGTACCTTCCAGTTACCTGCAGGTAGTGGGCTTAATGATGCCGGATCTATAGAGGGAGGAGGGAGGCGGATTGAAGGCGGAGGAGAGGCTGATGGGCTGCCAAAGGGCCGTGGAGATTCGGTGAAGCGCTGTGAGCCGGAATCCGATGCCAAGTCGACCTGGGGGGCGCCCGAGGAGGCCTGGCTCATTGGGCTTGCAGGTTCAGAGTGAGTGGGCGAGTATCTTGAGCCTCTCGGGTACCCGGTCGGAGATGGTGGCGCAAGAAAGTCGGGAGTTTTGGCCCGAGTGAACGATGCCCCGTCGGTAGCCAAGACGAGTTGCGAAGATAGAGGTGTCGGTTGTGTTATATTGACTCGAGGCGAATCATTTGTTGATCTGCCAAAGTATTCATGATCAACATTGGCTCCAGCAGAATCATTCAATGACAGCCCACGCGATCTTCCAACGTTAGGATCTGCAACAGGGTCATCTTCGGACGATTGGCGGTCTCCAAAATTTCCTGGGATAACCAAGGACCCAGGAGCTGAATATGATGAAGTGTTTAAGCTTAAGAAGGGGCCGTCTGAATATCGACGAAGGTGGATAGGGCGCCCTTGTAAATTTTTGTTTTTTTCTAGAGAGGATAGCACTGCTCGAAACTACAGCCCGCGCATATTAGCATTAGCCCTGAGGCGCATTAAGATAGTGAAGGGATCCCCACCTCTAAAGCGCCAACTAGAGAAGGCCTGATTCCATGTGGTGTAGCTGGTGTAGTGTGCCTCTCCATGGGTGGCCTAGTAAGTCGCATACTATTGCTTAACTCTGCATACGCTTGCTGCTCCTGTTCTTCCTCGTCGTTGTCTTCGCTTTCCCCTCGCTCAAGAGCACGGAAATCATGAGTGGAGTCCAGGAGTCCGGTGGTCTCACCTACCCCACCGTCCTCATCATCATCATCAATTGTTTCTTCTTCTTCAGGCACAACAAAGTGTTCCCTAGCACTTCTCTCTTTTCTCCTCCTTCGCTTTCTTGACTGAGAGGCCCAATGCCACGCCACGACAAAGCATACATAAAAGCAGTAAAACATCACCATCACGATGCATTCCCACATTTGTATCTTTCCATCGGCTAGAAAGAATATACCAAATAATACGGCGACAATGAAGAAGCAGACGTCCCGAACAAAGGATCTCCTACCGACCCGGAAGGGCCTTACAATAGCCATAGAACCCGCTACCACGGCAGCAATAAAAGAGGCAGCGCCGATAAGTTCGCCGACGGCAAGTGACCCCGAATTAATTTTCATAGCCGCAAATGTGCTAAAAACGTCAGGCGATCCATTACCGAATGCTAGAAACGTAACGCCAGCCTATTTTTTTTATCATCATATTAGCCGTTATGTGGTCCGGAAGAGGTCCTGGTGGCTACACACCATACTTTCGGACATCCCTAGAATATTTGCGATGGTAGAAAGGTTGATACAGAAGAAGTCGCTCGCCGCAATACCAAGTGTCTAGCGCAAGTCAGTTTCATGTGAGGTTCTCCAACCTTGAAGAAAACTGGTACGTCCCTTGCAAGGTGCGCGGAGACAAGGCATACCGTAAATAACATTACAAGCCACCCGGCCATTATCACGAGCGAAAGGACAGGAAGCCTTTCCAAGCGACAGTAATAGAGTCCCAAATAATCAAAGTATCCCACTTCTTCATCGTCGCAATTCTCCCTCACGAACTTGCATTTGTCTTTAAACTCGTGCACCCGTCGGCACTGTGATTAAGATTGAAAGTTAGTATTGCCCCAGAGCTCACGGGCAAAGAATACGCACCTCCATGTCGCGAATTCCCACCGCTGGGACATCTGCCGGCAGACCAGAGGTGGGCCTAGAAAAGCTCGGCCCACTAAAATGTTTTGGTGGTGTGCTACGGTTGGAATCCAAAGCTTGCGGCCGTTGGACCCGTTTGGCGGCGAGGTGGGGCACAGAAAAATCTAAGAGTATGAATAACAGTAGCGGCAGTATTACCGATAATCGGAAAGTGGAATTTAAGCAGGTCATGGCTGCCAGGGTGAAGAGAATGTTTTGGATGGAGCGTTCGGCACCAGGGACATCTCCAATATGGAGCTTAGAGGAGATGAGTTCTCAGGAATGAAGAGAAGAGAAAGTGAGAAGGATGTGCTGCGGGGCAGTCTTGCACGGGTAGATTTACATGTGGCAGCACTCTACCAAATCGATAAAGGTAAGGGAGGGGGGGCGTGGGGCGAGGAAGGAAGATAGATGCTGCAAGTTGAAGTTATAATAGGGGTGAAAAAGGGACAAGGTGGGTAAGGAACCACCGGTTCCGTAGATTAACGATCGATGGAGGTGAGAGAGTATGATATGATACCAGCAGAGCCATCAGCATCAACCATAGAACGATCCACCTAGATTTACCATTCAGCCAGCCCGGGATGACGAATGCTCCAGTTGTCTTTGGTACATGTACGAGTACGCATGAAGCCACTCTATTTCACCCTGTGCAACTTTCAGCCACCGTTGCCATAGATACAGGGATGCCCTCTTAGTCTTACCCTACAGCAGTGTGATTGTGTTTACCCTCAGCTTGGGGTGATCAAAAAAGGTAAACAGCCCTCAAACCCATATCTTCTACTTCTGTCTCTTACCCTTAGTCTACACCTCTACCATACCCCCCACCATCAACCCCGCACACACCATCTCAACCAAGCATTTAGAGTATCCTATCATAGTAACTTCTATCTCGCCTTAAATTACTACAAAGCATCATCCTCATAACCGATCACTATCGACACCAACTCTGAGGTAGTGAAATCCCACAACAAAGAGGAAAAATGATAAACTCGCCCCGGGTTCCTCGACTACGGAGGAGTGGTGGGCACGAATATGCTCCGTCCCCACTAAGACCATCACCGATGGGTACAAAGATCCCCCTCAACGACGATGTCGCGGAAAAGGCCAAACGGTTCAAAAAGCGCTCCCTCCTCCGCGGCCTTCAAGCAAATGAGATCGTCGCGGCAGCCTCTCCAGCGAGGCGGCAAACAATAGGTTCCGCAGATGATCCAACTACTCCTCGAAACCTTGCTGCTCTGAGAGGTGGAGTCGCTGGTGAGGGTCCGATAGATGCGGTTACGCCTATGCGCAAGGTTCCTATATTGGCAAACTTTGAGGAATGGATGAAATTGGCCACGGATAATGTTAGTATGCCTGCCGAAATGTATATTTTCTCGCTCAGTTTGGTCAGGCTAACTGGAAATATCCGGTCGTAGAAAATCAACGCCACCAATTCATGGAATTTTGCTTTGATTGACTATTTTCACGACATGTCGCTGCTCAAGGAGGGAGAAGGCATTAATTTTCAGAAAGCAAGCTGCACTTTGGATGGCTGTGTCAAGATCTACACAAATAGAGTTGATTCAGTCGCAACAGAGACTGGCAAATTATTGAGTGGCTTAGCGGATAGTAACTCCAAGAGAAAAGATCGGGATGGCGAAGAAGGGGAAGGAAGCGGTGATGAAGTTGGCGAAGATGGGGAGGATGGCGAAGGGTCAAAGAGGAGGAAACGCAAGGTATCTTCGACAAACCGAAGCCATTGGTCCGTCAGTTCGCTTACGTACCACTAGACCCAAAGATCTTCGGAGGCTACTCTAGCTAAAGATTTCGCCTCACTACAAATCAAGAAACACGATCTTGAGCTGAATGTTGACCCTCTATTCAAGAAGGCCACTGCAGACTTCGACGAAGGGGGTGCGAAAGGCCTACTTCTAAACAACCTTTCAATCGACTCCTCGGGAAGGATTGTCTTTGATAGCAGTGATGACAGTGGCCATGTAGATCCTATAGACAAAGAAGACGATGGCATCAAGAAGGAGGACGAGGAGGACGAGGAGCCCAAAGAACCGGAGCCGGTAGAAGACAAGGTCGAAATCGACTTTGATGCCCTCCGCAATAAGTTCTTCCCCAATCTCAATGTTTTGGATCAACAAGATATCTGCCCCTCTCTCAAAAATTTTGATCTAGGCGACCCCGCAGGTTCGCTGGATATTCCATTCTTGAAGGCATTAGAAGAACGCGGCGGTGATGGCGACATTCTTGCCAGTGACATCGAAGGACCAGATGGGCAAATAGGCGATGGAGACTTGACAGAGAGGCCAGATATGGCTTTTGGCTTTGACGCTGGCTTTGGTATCGGTGATGATGATGGTGGGGATATGGGCTTCGGGGAGGGAGGTGAAATATGGGCCAATGAGACGATCGTGGATGCCGCACAACGGTTCATGAGCCCCGCCAAACGGCCTTTATTAGGCCTCGGAGGCGAAGGCGATGAGGACGAGGATACAAAGGAGTTTACAGTGGGTTTCGGGGGAGGCGGCGATGATATCCTGAGCTACTTCGATGAAACTCTAAAAAAGAACTGGGCTGGGCCCGAGCACTGGAGAATCCGGAAACTGAAAGGTTCGCAGAAAATTACCTTCTATTGACCTAAACCAGTAATCTATACACTGACATCAAAAGCGAAAGCCAGATAACTCCAAACCCGTTAATGCACCCGTCCGTCAGAGAAAGGAGAAAGAAACATTCCTGATAGATTTCATGAACCCTGAAGCCGAAATAACAGACGACGTAGTCCGCCCAAAGAAGGGAACCGCAAGCATAAACATGCCCAAGAAGGACTGGAGAAGCAAGTCTCGAAACCTCCTCCCGGACGACAAGCACTTCAACTCTACACAGCTCAAAAAGCTCTTCCTAAAGCCCAAAGCGGTGCTATACGCCGCCAAGAACAGTAAAACCACTGGCAGCGGCAAACCAGTCGAAGACCGTCCAGAAGACATGGACGAAGAATTCTGGGCAAGAGAAGATATGGCTAAGAATATCCAAGCTTCTTCAAGTATACCCTCTCTCCCCCGCCCCCTTCTACTTCCAATCAAACTAACATTCTCCCCAGCACCCGACCCCAAAGTCTCCGGCAACTACGATGCCAACTTCTTCAGCGACGAAGGTCTCGGCATCCCTGGGCCGGTAGACGATGACGACGACGACTTTGCCGATGCCCGGGAAGTCTTCTCGCCGCCGCCACCAGACGCTCTCCCCCCGGGCGCCCAAAACCCCATAGTTCCCGACCCCTCCCCACTCAACGCTCTACTCGCCGGTGGCGGTGGCGCAACCCAAGGTGTGGAATTCGGCAACCAGCTCGTAACCTCCAGCCGACGCGTCCGCCCAGAATACGTACAATATGCAAAAATTGCGAAAAAAGTAGACGTACGCAAGTTGAAGGAGAAACTATGGGACGGACTATCGTTTAGCAACACAAAAAAGGAGGAGCAGCAAAATGCAGGAGGAGAGAATGCAGTAAAGGATGAAGAAATGGAAGACGTCAAGGTCGAAGAACGCAAGTTCACGCAGGTCATGAACGGACTGCAAGAGGTTTACCCGCAGAAAGCCATGGCGGATATCTCCACCTCTTATTGCTTCATTTGTTTGCTGCACTTGGCGAACGAGAAAGGGCTCGTGATAGAAGGGAATGAAGCATTGTCCGAGTTGAGTATTCGGAGGGATATGACGGCTGAGGGGATGGATGAGTATTAGATGCTGCTGTTGGTGGTGGTGGTGGCGGCGAGGTTTACTTGTGTATAAAGAAGCGGGTGGTGTGGCACATTTATTTGTGTGAGTAAGGATGGGATCTGTGAATGAACAGACGATAGGTGGTGAACTGCTTTTTTTCTTATTTCCATGATTAATATTTTACTCGGTTTGGGCATTAAGCTTCACACATGCTCGACCTCCTGGCGCCCGGGGTGAATTCACACGCAATTGTTTCTTTAAAAGTGGCATATTATGACATGGTTGAGTTTTGTGTTGTTCTTTTTCCCACAATATCACCCGCGAACCTCTGATTCCTCAAATGAAGGTTCAAGAAGCGAGTGATTTTCCATGAAAGCCTATTCTAGAGATTGGAGGGGGGGGGGGTTGCTCCGCGAAGAAAAAGGGAAACGTCAAAGTCGATTGGCTCGAACAAGAGCAGGAGATTAACTAAGAACTGCAGATTTAAGAGGCTACAAGATTTTTTTCTTTTATTCCATGTCAAACCTGATTCAAACTCCGTATCAGTTCTATCGTGGCCTCACATGCGCCGGCGTCCCACGTCCATGCCTAACATTGTGATCAACAAATTTCTTTAGAGCCACGTCATGTTTCTAAGGATCATGGAGAGAGGGCCTCTATCTGGTGCCTTGTACTTACCACCCATTAAACTTGCGTCATCACTCTTGAAACCATCGCCATCGTTAAAGAGGGAATAGGAAAGAGCTCCTAGGGCAGCGGACCAATCCTTCATTGCCTTCATTCGTTCGGCATCGACATTAACCTCAACTTCAATCGTGCCCTTCTGCTGGTTAATTTTTCCGCGTATCTTCTTATCAAGGATAAGAAATCCCAAGATCTCTTGGACCTCTGCGACATGTATCTTAAGCTGCCTGGCAATGAAGTCAAGGGTGAATCGGGTAAAGGGGGCAATAAGCTTCAAGAGAGCTTCAGTACGGATGTTGCGAGTAACCTCGTCGATATGTTCGCGGATAAAGGGATCCGATAATATTTCAGCCTTGTGAGTCTCCAATATCGACTCGTAACGGTGGATCTCGTTGCGCTGGTAAGCCTCTACAAGGTCCGTCATAGCTTGTATGCGAGGGTCTGACTTATATCTGTAAGGTGATTAGGCTACAGGCCCAGAAAGGACAAGGAAGGACACACGGTTTAGTCTCTTGAGATTCAAAAGGATTGATCTCCGACTTCATAAGCATACTGGCTAGGACGAGATACTTCAATACCTGTATCCTCTGGATCGAGCCAGCTTCATCGTAGTTTCGAAATGCCTCGAAAAAGTCACTTTGAGCTTCCTTCCAGTTTTCTGCGCAACGAGTCAGGCCTGGATAGGGTATAGACGAAAGCAGTCAACACAATACCTTCATTCATGTGCATCTTCCCACCACATTCCCGAATAATTCCCATGATCCTTGGATGGGGCACAGCAGAGCGGACACGCAGAGATTGATTATACAGCTCCTACTGAAAAATGAGACTAGGACATCTGCCATGCGAGGAGAAAGGCTCTTCATTACCTTCATTTTTTTATTATTCCCGGTCTCCGAATACATTTGTATCTCAATGGCATAGACCTCAAGAAGATAAGTTCCTTTAGAGGGGTCATCACTGCCGTCAGGTCTCTGACAGGCTTTATGAAGAAGACGAATGTTCTTCTGAAGGCGTGCATATTCCTTCCTATCGAGCCACAGCTTCGCTAATTTGATGTTAGTCTTCAACCATAGGCGCTCGTTGTTAGTCCCCTGGAAAGCCGCAAGCGTCATGTCGTAGAATCTCTCCATGTAAGGCATATCATCCTCGTCATTAGACGAAGAGATATAATCCAGCATATTATTGAGAGACTTCTCAGAATAATTGCGTGTGACGGCGGAGCGGATATAGGTGAGAAGCTCTTCAAAGTGCTCGACAGCCTGATCGGAGTTACGGGGTTAGTAAATGAGGAGGATATGGTTTAAAAGGCAGAATACCCGATCATGCTTCTTGAGTTTGAACTCAAGCTTGATAGCTTGTTTCAAGCCCTTGAATCCCCTAGTAATCACAATTTTTAGCTAAACTCGTCTCCACCTAACAGCTAGGAAAACTTACCAATCACCCTTCTCTTTCTCCAGCCCAACAACTCCCAGAAACTCGTCTATCGCACCCCGAGGGTCACTCGGTTTCATCTGCTTAGCATTGTAATATTTGTTTTCCACATCGACGTCTCCGGATTCCTCCTCCCCTTCATCCTCGTACTCGAAATCGTAACCCTCTTGGTCGGATTCGATCATGAAATCATCGTCGGACATGGTTGGTGTTGTACTGAATCAAACCGGGACGGGTGCAAGTTGGTATGTGGTTGATGAAGGAATATGGTAGGGACTGTTGTGAGGCTGGGCGAGTGTATTGGTAGGCAACGGGATGGGGTAGACTACTGAATCATGGCGAGGCTGGGCGGCTGCTAATTATTTTAGTTGATGGAGTTGGTCAGAACAGTTGGCCCTGATCCAACAAGAGCTATATGATGACTCAGCCAGAACAGCTTAACCTAGTTAAGCTGTAAGTAGGATATCATACAATCATACCGTGCTCAAGTACCGGTATCGTACTGTATTGGGTGAGTGAGCGAGGCCACCGGTCTCCTGCGGATTCCGACCACTTTCTCCTGTTCACCATTCTGATATTACCGTATTTGAGTACGATATCATAACTCCGCGCTGAGTATTATTTATTCTCCGCCGTTTTTTATTATAGAATTATTCGGAGTACCGCTACTTGGAGGCTATTTTACTCATAAAACGTACCCGGTGCTTCCAACAATATCCCATAATTGCACCGCAGCCATTTCGTACCGGCACGGTACTTGCGAACTCCTACTCCCCCATTCACCGGCACCCGTGTTTACACGCAGCCCGGCGAAGCAAGGCAAAGTTCTCCTTATAAGTCTGTGTCGCACTACTACTATAGAAATCTGCAGATATTCCAATATCGTGACAAGGCCCTCACTAATCTAAGAAAATCTTACTTAGTCCGGGAGAGGCCCTTAATATCACTTACCATTGACACCAGAGCGCTCCAGCTATTTCTTGAGACTTCCGGAACCCTTTGCTCTGTGTAACTTAGAGCATCGTTCTACTGGCCCCGGTCCGGTAAAAGGTGATGCGTCGCGGCTGGCAAACTATGATAGACAGATACGCTCGAAATATGATCCCCTGGGTTCACCGCGGGTTCGTACCTTCACAGCTTGTAACGGTGAACAGGATGTATTTCGGTTCTGAAGTTTCGTCAGGGTGTTGCAAATATCACGCAATTTGGCATACTATAGCGTTAGTTCCGTCTCCTTACCGGTCCTTTTTTTTTATTGAAGTGTACAGTACTTGGCTATCTAAGCAGGGTAGGGTACAATAATACTATGAGATATTACACAAACCTTGGAAGGAAGGAAGTAGTAAACGACATAAAAAAGAGCTATGGCCTTGTTCTAATAAAACAAGTTCCATATCTACACAGTGTTGTACCCACACTTGATTTGGTCCTGTAAGAAGAGTGTAGTAAAAAACGAGATGAAGACAAGATGAGAAGATATCGTACGGAGACTAGAGAGAACCTCCGCAAAACGGCGAATATGCGATTAACATAAAACTTAAAAATATCGTGTGCGCCTCTGTCGCCCTTACTTAATCTACATCCGACATGTGGCCAGGGCCTTGGGGATCCCCAGCAGCATTAACATCAGCCATGATCCTGCTCCATTCTTCCCAATCGTTACCGATAATTCCGCTGCCGTGCGAGGTAGACGAGTCAATACCCAACTCTACTAATAGTTCGTCCAAGCCGGGGGGTTTTGCATCTCTAAGAGATGTTGTAGGAGGCTGCTTAGGCTTGGGTGGGTTCATGCTGCATATATTGCTTCGGTAGAGATATAATGAATGCGAAGAGATGGGAGAAAGCTTTGTTGGTACAGGGAGCCCATAGCGACCTACCTTATGGGTGCCTCCACGGTAGAACCACTCATCCGAGACCATCTTTTTCACATGGGTGGTCTTCCATGCATCCACCGGGATATCCTGACAGTCAGGATCCGGGAATGGTTTGATGTGATACTCATTCCTAGTATGGACGTAGTGGTACTTGTAGCCAGTGCCTATGCTCGTCCATCCAAATGATGGTGGCAGGCTCACAACAAGATCATCTATGAGAAGGGTTGGGATGTCAGCCCAATTCCCCACAATCCCAAATGGTACAGGTTGTCCATACCAGAATGGGTCACCCGTAAATACCTTCCAGGCAGCTTCTCAACCCACGTTGCCAACTCTCTGTTCCCTGCCTTCGGCTGGCCAATGGTAACCTAAAAGTTCACGCATCAGACAAATCCATATGAGCGCTTTACCTTCCTAACTTACCAGGTCAATGGGGCCACCTCCGCAGAAATCTTTGGCTACCGCGAACTGCGCACGCAGCAGGTATGCAACCGCTCCGCCAAGAGAGTGTCCAGTAATAGTAAGAGCAAAGCCCTTATACTCAGGTAAAGCCCATAGCCTCTTTATTTCAGTCCTGACGATTTTATGGATCTCGCGTGTTGCTATCCAGAAGCCTGAGTGCATGCAACAACCTTTACACAGATGTCTCGCGGGAACAACAATAATCGCTGCGTTTGCGAGCCAATTCATTAGGCCGATGGTTCCCCGAACAGACACTACAATCTCCTTGGCTTTCTCATCAACCAATCCCACCGCACCAATTCCTGTAATACCGAACGCAGACCTCGTCCAAATCCTTGGGCTAAATTTCGGACAAGAGTCAGAACCTATAAATCACCCCCAGGGCTAGAACCTGGTTTGTTGCAGGAACACTTACTAGTGAGTCTTCATGATTTTAACCGAGTTTTCTGGCATGATGAAGAATTCCTTTCTTGTCCGTTTTTGGCCATCTTTCATACCCAAGTTTTCGTTTTAACAACTTCATGTGAGGTTTCCAACCGCCCCATGATTTTTTCTGGACAGTATGCCAAAAAGGCCCGCTCTGCGTTTTTCTTCATCAACATGAGCTCGTCTTCGGTCACGTCCACCTCTGTGGTTTCACAGGTTAGTCTACATCCTACCCAATAACCGCCAAAAGACAGGTATGATAATACCGGCAGCTGCTGGGAATAGCTCATTAGGGTTTTTCCCCGGAGCAATCGACACAATGTCATATGCAGAGATAGGACGTCCATCCAAACCGGAGCGTCAGGCCCCGAAACAGGCTGGGAACCAAGGAGCGGCTCTAGAGAGTGCGCGTTCCTCACAGCTTCTTCCACCTCGTCGACCCACAGACTCTCCAAGTCCATCCCACCCGACCCCTGCGAGCCGCTAGGTGACGGGTCTCTTGCCGGGACACTCGTACTTATTGAAATAAGTTCTGCGAGCGTCCATAAAGCACCCCATATTGTTTTATGAGTGAACATCCCGTAGCCAAGAAAATATATACCCTAATCCACCAGTCGTGAAGACAGCTGAATATGTGTGTATAAAAAGCGGAACGAGCAGAGATTGTAAGCACGGGGTATTAACAAGTAACTCGTTCCGTGTTTGGAATGAGTTATGTCGAAGGGCGCCGGCGCCTAGGCTCTGCCGTGCCTATTATTTGGCAGATATATGTAGTTGATGAATTCGCGGCACCAGAGGAAGCTGGTCGCTTTTGGTTGAATGGGAGCAATATAGGGCAGTCTCCAAGTGCTCCTGGTCTTATATATATTTGGTTGAAACTTTCACCTATCTCCAGCTTGCCCCACGAATACCTTATACCCATTGCCAGATAGGCGGAGAACATCCTCGCCTGAGGTTGCCTCCGTTGGGTTGGTTGGAAGCATCACCGGATGGCTTGCTATCAGCCCGGCAGCCTCTGCACAAGGAACCAGATCCCAGATAGAGTCTTGCCCTCTTCCGGGTTACCTTGGCTACGAAAATCGGGGAGTGGCCTGCACCCACCGACACGAATAGATGATTCGGTCATCCGTAGTGCCCTCCTCTCGTGTCCGGGCAGGCAATGCAATTGACTGAAGCCACGGAGTTTCTACTGACTCCGGCGAGGTTTGTGAGCCTTCTGAGGTATCGTCCTACCATGACCACCTTCCAACAATAGTCCGGTAGCTCAGGAGAATAGAATATGCCAGAATAGGAGGATAATTTCTTACCATTCCGAGCCCATAATCCCGTTCGGAGGCCCGGATGTGCTAGTACAAACCATAAAAAGAGCTGGATAGAAACATATATCCTACTAGCAAGCGCAAATAAATCCCGCCATGTTAAAACTACACTTACGGGAACTATACCTACAATTATTAACCCCCGTAACATTCATTCACGTCCGACCTTATGCCAATGTGACACCTAAAAGAATAGAGTCTGATATCAGATTAAAAATAATTCCCATACTCGAGCAGTACCTACTTGTACTAACAAGAAAATGCAAAGAGAAGGTTTACCTGTAATGCCTGAAATAATTCAATTTATTTACCAGTAGCACAGATGGGGTGCATGAATATCCACCAGTATATTGGTATTGCGCAGAACCGTACTGCCACTAATGCTCCCACGAAGGCCAATATATCCTTTCACGATGCAGTTAATCGATTTAGGGATTTTTTCCCTATCTTCACGTTTCTCTTTTCACCACTTTTCTCCCATTCCCCCTCTTATCTCTCCCTCAATTCCCTTTCTCTGCATCAAGATCAAGCACAAATGAGGAAAAATGAGGGAGAGAAAGCGAGAGTTGTACCTCCAAATTCAAGCTGTGCTCCCGGCAGCTACGGTCCACCGAGCGACGTTGGTTACTGGATCAGAGGGACGGAGTTTGAGCTCCGGCGCCACAGTGCTGAGGCTAACTTTAGTTTTTGCGGTGAACGGAAGAGGAGTTTCCTACGTTTCGCACTGGACCAAATAATGAGGCCCCCCGGTGAATAAAAGAGCTACCAACGGGCTTCGGTAGGAACGCCTAGCGGGGGTGCTTCGGGAGAAGCATTAATTTAAAGGCCCACGCTATGGGTGCTGTGGGCGCTGATTAAGTATTCTGGAATCAAATGTTAGCGCATGATATGATGCCAACCGCGCCGTAGACTAGGCCTTTGATTGATAACTGCATTCCAAGGACCGCCCGGGCTAAGAAGCATCAACACACATAGCATGCCGATTAAGTACGAGCGCTGAAGAGGGACCAGCCGTTATTGATTTGAATGAGATACAAACATCCCACTACACGATAGGACGTGAGGTTTCCTAGTCCCGGGCTGGGCATCACTGGATGAGAATGTGCAAAATTGATGGTTGCAAGGATTAAGTCGGCGGTAAAGGTCTCCCATACCACCCAATTTTAAGCTTTATTCCTCCCATACCACCCATCCCTCCCATGTCACTACATTAAAATGTAATCCCACGATTACCTGGAAATCTTATTTTATTTTAACATTTGAAGCTGGTATAGCAAATAGCCATTTTTTGTAATATTATTTTTGAAAATAGAATATTTCCAAATATCTAAAACCAGTGGGGGCATGAAAAAGGATTTATATAACTATTATATAGTGGGTATTTCTCTATATACTCTCTTAAAAATAGGAAATATGAGAAGAAGTACTTAATATGAAGGAATGAATGAGGAAAATTGTAGTATTTTAAAATGTATCATCTCTGATCTCACTATCTTTTCATAACTATATTACCGATATCTCTCTTAATCCTCAACATATATACCATATACTGATATTTTACTTGGATAGAATTAGCAGAGCTTCATCTGTTATATAGTTACTACTAGATTAACTTCTTCCTCAAAGTAAGCTTGCTCTAGATATTAGGAAACTTATTGTTTTTAAAAGTTTAATATAATTATACAAAATATGTGCATATTAAACTGATTATAAATTGAAATATACAATATAATTAATAAGATTATATATTAAAAGAGTGGTATGGGAGGGATGGGTGGTATGGGAGGGATAAAACTTAAAAATGGGTGGTATGGGAGATCTTTACCGTGAAGTCGGATACCGATTCCGTACCTTAACTTAAACCCTAAAGCCAACTTATGAACCCCTTGTTAGGGGCAAACGATGCTAACCCGAAAGAACTATGATAATTATGATGAATGTCATAATATTATTATTATCATATTATGATAATGCAAGGAGAAATGCCAAACCCAATACTCACAGTAACTGTTTAAGTTAACCATAATCGAACTTATTCGAGTACAGTACAGGTTACAATATCCCCGTTCTACAAAAAGCCCTTTACTACCACATATTATGATACTACAAACCCCTTCATCTTCCACTGAATATAACCTACATTCGAGCACTATTGCACTCGGCCACGCAAGTGCAGTACAGTGCCCGGACTTGTTTTGGGCATTACGTTACTACCCCCCACCAATCTATCGGGCTATTCGATCACTCGCACAAGCAATTGTCCACCACACCAGACATTACACCATCCCGGCACCGGTATGCTACCGTATCGAAATCCATCCCTATTCAAACAGTCTGTCCAAGAACCCCCCCCCTCCGAACCAAACTTGAGCCGTGCACAAACCAAATCTAGTGATGGTTGATAGCCAATAGCCAAACTATATATATAAAAAAGAGACGATCAAAACCTCGCAAGTCCTAATGTCATACACAATATTATATCAGGATGACATGACGCTAACATACATTCCTATATTATACTGTTATAAGTAAGACCACGCATGATATGTGCTACAAGTGCTGTATTATACTGGCCTCCAGTTTTACACCAGGTTGTCTCTTGCTTTCCAAGCCTCGCTATCCACAACCTGACTACGATAGCTTATCCACAGTGTCAATTGGCCGGGAATTAATTACAGTATCGTAATTATATTAGGGACCTAAAATTTTCATCGTCCAAGGGCAGGACGACAAGCGTCGTAACAACGATACGAATAACACGATACTGGAGCACCCATCACGCCCACCGTACAGTACTCGAGTATTGTGCATGCGTGCAAGCAACTAGCTGGACTGCCTTAACTGTATCCTGAGTTATTATGTGATATATTTACATACAGGTATGGTACTACCCACCCACCTGTGCAGAGCTCTACCACTCGTACTTGTACGCCGTATCGTAAAAGAAGACCTATGATAGTCCATAGGATCACCCAGAAACAGCCAAGTTAGGTTCCTGCACTCCTACTATCCCTGGAGGCACCATAGGCTTTTCCAAGCCAGGGTTAAATTTACCTCTCAATGGCATACCTTAGCTCGCAGCACAATAAAAGCTATGATGATATTATCACGGTGACAATATCATACCAGTATACATAAAAAAAGAAGCTTTCGTGCTTTAGAAAGAAAATCTACAGCTGTGGAGTGACCACCTTAATAACCACAATAAACCAAACCAGGCTAGAAGTAAGAAAGAGAAAAAAGGAAGAGAATTCCGATACAATCCTACCATGCTTACTCTAGTGTACAACATATCCTTATACCCTCTCTTGGCACTCCACTCTGCCAGTCCCCCGCATGATGTTTCTATAGGCCATGATAATCTCCCCACAACCCCCTCACCCTAGTTACAATCACCACCCGCCCCCAGCGGCCCAGACCAGACCAAATAAGTTAATCGGGATTAATATACTTCCTCCAATGTGGGCGCCATGCCTCTCCGAACCCGGGGAGCGGGCGGGTTGGCGAGTGGGCAAAACTTCCTTCCGGGGAAGAAGACTTCGATATTAAATTTGTGAGTAAGCCAGCCAACCAACCAGATACAAGGGAGAGAGTGTGTGGGAGGGGGCATGCACTGTACCAGCGTTCCCTCATCTAGGCCATGGAGGTTTTTGGTCCAGGTGGGTACACCACAGTATGCAGTTCAGACTCGCCAGGACACACAGATAATGCAGATTCCAGTCCCCCCCCCCTAACAAGTACTGTCCAGTGCTCGTGTGCTGTGCAGTAGGAGAAGATATCGAGTGACAACCAATGATCAATTGCCAACGGCTTTGGAGATTTTGAGCAGGAGGATCTAATCTAATGGGGTTGGAGTTCCGTGCGTTTATGTCGATACGTGAGAGCCTGAAGAGCTACGATACGGGGATATTTGGAATGGTCATGCATTACAAGTATCCGAATTTTCAGGATCCTAGGGACGAAGCTTCGAAGTTCCACTCTTTCCCCCTTATGCGGTAAACAGACCGCGGGGGTAGGTCATCCTATCATGACACCGGTACACACCCTAATCCGCCACCTACTATACTGTACCAAACACCTCCCAGTATGGTAGTAACATACCGGCACTTCCAAGCTATTTTGCCCTATCGCTTGCCCTATCGCTTGCCCACATAGTCTACTTGCCTGGCTACCTGCCCCGTACTTGTACTATCATATGTGCAGCAAACCACCTCCTACTGGACGAGACAACCCCCCACCTGCCCTCCTACCGGCGGAGAGTTGCCGCTACCTACCCGTCACAGCATATGATACTTGTACCGGTGTGCTGCGGTGCTACTGGAACTTCTAAGCAACCTAGACACACTGACCTAGCCTGCAGGCACAATATTGTAGTTGTATGGGTGCGGCACTATACCGGTACTCCCCCTGCATCAGGTTAAAAAGGAGAAGGACATGTCCCTGGCACGACACAAGCACAGTCCCCGGATCAAAGGTTCCTGTTTTTCTGTCTCCAAAAAGACCCAATGGGGGGGTTAACAGAAATATTTGCGACCAACACCAAGTCTTGTGCATCGTACTGTGTTTGTATTGTACTCAGCGAGTCTTTGCTATCCTGGCCCCGTTGCCACACGTAGACTAACTCGCCTCAAGATAGGCATAGTTCGGATTCACGACTATCGTACCCCCCTGCCCGTAGCAAAGCTTCTCATTTCGCTAAGATACATACATACATACATACATACGGACATACAGACGTCCCGTATAATAACTCGTTTACCATCATGGTACTGCCTCGCTTCTTCCAAGAAGGGGTAGGTAGAAAGTAAAAAAATGAAAAAGGGAAAGAAAGGATACCAGTAGAAGAAAGAAAAAAACCAACCCGTGAAACGGGAAAACAACACGGACTCCAAATCTAATGCTTTCAATATAAACCCACTCCCTTCATTCTTCATTCCTCCTCACTGGACTCGCTTTCATCAAGCACCCCCCCACCAACCATTCCCGAGAGACTCGTGGGGACCGCAGATTTATGGACGAGTCCTAGTCTTGGTCTGCTGGTCGCGTCGTCGTCTTCGAAGATAATCTCTGAATCACCTCCTTGGACAGCGGGGCCGGGGTCCTCTTCACTCTCCAGGGCTTGTTCGAGTTCCTCAGCAAGGTTGGAGGCATCGTCGTCTTCCTCTTCCTCGCCTTCTTCATCTTGCCCAGGGGCGACCACAGGAACGGTCTGCTGAGGAGCTCTAGGAGAGTTCGGCTCGTCGTCCGAATTCTCGTCGGTGTCCGACTCTTCCTCGGGTTCCATGTCTGGAAATTCAAATACCATCTTCATATCGTCGTCGTCGATAGGTCGGGTATTCTTGGGTGGCTTGTGAGGTGGAGATTCATGACGAGGTGGGGCGCGATAGTGCTCATCATCATCCTCGTCGTTATCCTCGTTGTCCGCCTCGCTCTCTTCAGAGCTAGGGCTTGGGGCCGCCACGCCGCGGCGTCCCGTCGGTAGGCTCTTCCTCCCGCTAATAGCGGGGCTCTTCCCGCCGACTTTCCTGTTTGAGATATAGGATTTCCCAGTCCTGCTGCTGATAGGCGGGCGCCCATCGTATGTAATACCTAGCCCTAACCCACTCTCTTCCTCATCTTTGCCACCCTTCTCTCCCTCCGAGTCGTCGGGATTCTCCGACAAAGCCCCAACAGCGATCAAAGCTTTCTTTCTCCTCTGCTCCTTCTCTGCTCGTTGCTCCGCTCGGCTCTTGGTTGTAGCCTTCTTGTTAAGGAAATGTCTGTAATCAAACGGGTTGTCGTCCTCCTTCTCTTCCAGGGAAATCTCATCATCATCCCCGTCTATGACAGGCGGCCGTAGAGGAAGTGGGGGGTGAGCGTTTGCAAAAACCTTTGCGTTAAAGGTGAAAGCCGAAGACAACTTTTCCAAAGTGAATGTTTGCTTCGCAGGATCGAACAGGAGGATGCATTCAGTCTTCTTAGGGATATGCTGAGCACCCTCGTAGACGATATGATTAGGAGAGGGTTGGCTCGGGGGTGTGAGCGTTAAAGTGTAGGGTGCCTCACCGCCAGCCTCACTCTTAGTGAGACGAGGTGGGACGCTGTTAACTAGTGAAGACGGCGGCTTAAAATTATCTATACCACAGATCAAGTCAATTTCAAATCCGACTTCCACCCAATCACTTCTTCACAAGGAGTAACCGGCAAAGTAGGTGGGGTAAAGTGGGCGGCTAGGTTAACAAACATTTGACACTCGCGAAGAGAGCTCCATCTCCGTGACCATTCTCTCGCTTAAGGGAGTCCCCGATGACTATGTTGTACATTCCCTGCTTTATAACCTCGACAGTCGGCTTCGCCGATTTGTCTGCCGCAGCAGGCATTATAAGAGAGAAGTGATCAAAACCTGATGCAACTTGAAGAAAGTTCTGTGGCTGGTTTTTTTTTTTTCGCCCGTGGGGTGTCGGTAGGAAGGTGGTTAGATAGATAAGTGGCAGGAAGCGAGCGAAGAGGAGGGAAGACTTGAGTTGGGGGAGGTACGAGTAAGTTATGTGTGGTAGAGAAAAGGTGTTAAATATGTTTAACGTAAGCGATGTCCACAAACCACAATACCGTACGAGTAAATTATGCATAGAATTTGGTTGGTCTACGGTTGTGGCAAGCTACCCCACACCCTAACCTCATATGCAGATGTTGGAACGAACTTTGAATGTATTAACATAAGCGATGCTTCATTAGATTGGAGTACATATCAGTTGATGAAAGCTGGGAAAAAAGGCCCAGAACACCAAGCTTTCGGGGAATTGTTTCTCCCAAAGAGTTTTTGTAGGGCTTGTTTAAGGGGGGGAGGCATTACTCGTACAGTCGGCGTGCCGCTATGAAGTAAAGATATCATCCTGAATCATGCCCATTACGAAGGTTAATTCGAGTGAGAATACACGGATCTAAGCAGATCCTGAGTTTGGGGCCGCTAGGGGGCTCACTATTCCACCATGATGATGTTTGTCTCCTGGCGAATAAATTGTACGCTGGATAACGAATCGGGGGTTTGCAGGAATGGAAAGGTTTATGGTGCTTTAGATACAGCTTTCAACCGCATAATATCATGTGTGTATCATATTCATACTCAACATTCGGACACCGTTAGCGATCAATCTATCGTACATATCATCCCCCCAGAGTCTCCTTCGCAATGAAAGACCCCAAAAGCTGCGACGAGAAACGCACACCCCGAGCTACGACCGCCGCCTCAGCTTTATCGGTCACGACATCAGTTCCCTTAACATGCTTCTTCAAGAAGAAAAGCACACCACGAACTAACCCCGGGTTCTCCTTTATCTTGATGAACACCCTTTTAAGACTCTCCTCCACGCCATCCTCCTGGCCAAGCGTTTGCAGAATGACCGTGATGAACATCAGCTCCAGGAAAGTCTTAGTCTTGCTCTGCAAGTATGCTATGTTAAGAATCTTGAGTATGTCTAATCCTAGAGCATCCTGGGCGACCAAGGTCCCGTACATCCTGGAAAGATTGAGGATCTTCCGCATGTCTAAGTCTTCATCGTTCTCGCCATCTTCGCCAAAGAGATCCGCCTCCCCTCCCCCCTCGCCCTCGCCCATACGACGGAATACCCCCCAAAGACTGAATGTGAAGGCCATACGCAGGTTATTCTGCGCACAGAGCTTTCGGGCAACGAGTGTATAGTAGGGATTGTATGAAGCTTCTGAACCGCAGCAATGGATGAGAACACGGGGTATCTCAGGCTCTTGCTTGCGCTTTAGTCGGAGTTTTAGAATACGGAGGTATGCGTCCGTATAGTCTTCCGCAGACATGATGGCTACGAAGATTGCCTGTCGGATGTCTGTGTTCATTCGTTGCTCTCGGGCTAATTGCAAGAGGTCTGTGTTCGAGTAAAAGTCGAGGTCTTCCGGATCTTTCTTAGACTTCTTGGGGGCTTTACTGGGCAGTCCAGAAGCTGTGGATGTCGATGTGGATGCTGGGTTCCCTGCCCATGATGCGCCGACAAGCCACCATTTCCCCTTTGCATCAGTGTTCCTGATGTCCTTCAGAGAGATACGCAGAGGCTCGCTTGCCCGTATTCGGCCGTTGTTCAGAGCCCCCAGAAGTCTCTTCATGCGAATTGTTGCTTCCGCAACTACAACTGAGTTAGCGGCTGCCGCTTTCAAACGGTTGTTCTTAAGATTTGTCAACGTTTCGATCATAAATTTCGTTCTGATGCTAAGGTTTTCATAGCCAATCTTAGCAATAGCGGGCTGCATCATGATAACAAGATCCTTTAAGGAGGTCGGGTCGTCTTGTCGTAATTGGTAGCCACAATCTGACCGAATTAGCTTAGTGAACTGAACTCAGGAACCAGGTGAGTATCATACTCCTCGCAACTTTCAAGAGTAACTCTGTGTTCAATTCAGTTATCTCTTCCAGAAATATCCTCAAAAGATCGAAAATGAGCACAGCTCCCACGACCTGGAAATTGTAGAGCTCTGAAATGAAACTGATTAAATTTGTGCATTTCTTGCCGGCACT
The DNA here is from genome assembly GCF_000151645.1 of Tuber melanosporum. Classification (NCBI taxonomy): domain Eukaryota; kingdom Fungi; phylum Ascomycota; class Pezizomycetes; order Pezizales; family Tuberaceae; genus Tuber; species Tuber melanosporum. The sequence continues at coordinate 568,178 of NW_003299074.1, forward strand.
CGCTGGGTCATCGATTCGGTTCACTTTGCGGTAGTATCCGTCAAAATCCTCAATGACAGCTTGTACGATGTGAGCTCCAAAGTCCATTCCCATGATTTTATATATCCCAGCGACAAAGCCAGCATGTAGTATCATGAAGGTATCTGACAGAGCCGACTGATCACCAGCAATGGTTATTAGGAGGCTGGAGAGTGTGGATGTGACGTCGCCCCGGGGATTAGTAGTATAGAGTCCTTCCACTTCCGAAAGAATTGGGGTGAGATTGGCTTCCGAAAGACGATTGAGGAGACCGTGGCACTTCCGCCGGAGGCGGGCGAGCTTCTCGGGCTCAGTGGCTTGAGTTTTTCGAAGTGACGGTGGAATGTATTTCGGTGCGCCGGGAGTTGCGGAAACGCTTTTCCTCGGAGAGGCATTATCCCCTGCTTCCTGATCATCTTCTATATCCGGGCCGATTCCCATGAATTCATCTTCCTCCTCATCGCCTTCGTCCTCACCCTCTATGTCACTCATATCCTCATCCATGCCTTTTACATCTTCACCCTCGTCATTTAATTCCTCATCTTCTCCGTCGCTGTCATCCCCCCCTCCCTCCCCTTCCTTCCGTTGATGCGCCCCCTTGTGTGATCCCGGTTTACGTTCCCTCATCCTCTCGTTTGGCCTAGGCTGTACTGCCTCATCCCGATCGATCTCATCCAATCCTTCGAACAAAAAGTCCAGTCCATCCTCTTGAAAGGCTTTTGGCAATTTCCCCTTAATCTTCAATTTATTTTCCAAATACTCAATCTCCATATCATCCTGCTCAAGCTTCTCCCTCACGGCCCTCCGAAGCACAGGTTTTGGCTCCCACACCTCTTCCCCTTCTTCATCTTTGGCCCTCACTGGCTTCGGTTTCTTGAGGATGGACTTAAGTACCGGTCCCGGGTGTTTTCCTTTCCTTTCGTTCTTCTCTTTGGCTTCTGGTTCCCTTGGTTTCCCCCGGATAATCGGCGCTGGAGGTGGGGGAGAGGGCGATGGTGAAACCGGGGGGCCCGAAGCACGACTCACCCGTCGCTGCTGATGCTGAGATTCCTTCACTATGCGTTCCTGCCGTCGTTGTTCTTTTCTGCCCAGAGGTTTTCCATTTCGTGAGCTCCTAGCGCTTCTGCCACCGGTTGATGTACTGGATTTGGTGCTGCTGGACTTAAGGTTATCGCCGCCTTAATTTAAATCCTTGTTAGCGTTTATCCCGGCGGTAGAGAATACTTGAGAAGGCTTACCTAGACCCAGTTCCTCGAGGACCGACTTTGGTAGTCGTGTTGTACTTGTTTTTGGCGGCATTGTTGAATTTTTTTTTTCGGCAGCGGGGGTCGATTGAAGTTTTAAGGTTGTGCAAGATTGCTAAATCGGGCTAGTGGGGTGTTACCGGCAGCCGGTGTTTTATAGTAGTCAATGATCAAGCTGTATGGTGCTGGCTAGCAGATAATTTTTCGCGGAATCATGGAAGCTCGAAATTCTTTATAATACCGTACCATTTTTGCTTTCTCTCTGGGGTTTGGGATCAGAGTTTATTTCTTTGAAAGTGGCGTATTTTTGAATTTCGCGAGATTAAACATTTAGAACTACAAGTACGATATTTGCAGGTATCTAAGTTATCCAATGAGTCCGCTAGCAAGCATTTCCAAATCCTCCAAGTTTTCTGGAGCTTCAGCAGCTTCGATAACTTGCCCTCTGGTCTTCCCGGCTTTCTTTTCGGTCTTCTCCTTTTCTTCGTCATCCTCAAACCATTTTCTCTGTCTCTTAGATTGTCTCTCGTCTTCGACATCCTCATCTTGGCCGAGTTGATCGCCCACTACCTCCCCGTAAGAAGCCAACTCAACCCGAAACTCATCCTCGTCGCTTCTTTCCTCCATTACTACTTCCTCTGCAGCACGGAGTTTCTGAATCCTCCTCTTTTCCTTCCTCCTCTCTTTTGCCAATTTTCTATCTCCGATGTCCGCCTCTTTGACCTTCTTCCCTTCTTCATCCAGGAACTTTCTTCTCTGGATCTCTGCCGGTCCTGCTTCACGGAACTTATCCTCACCTTGAAGCTCGTGTAATTGATGCGCTTCTCCGCCATCGTCGAAAACAAGTTTTGTGCCCTTGGGTTTGAGCTTCACCAACTCCTTTTTAGACTTGAGCATTTTTTCCTTGCGTTTGGAGTTTATTATTATTTCCTTCCCTGGCACCTTGAGTGTTTTCGATCGCATTCCTGCGGGATCGGGGATGTCGGAGTCATAGCCCGAACGTTTGACGGTCAAGAAGTCAGCTTCGTCGTCGGTTTCCGCTCCATCATCTTGAACCAAGTTCGCATAATGGACATTGATGTTTTCTAAAGATGTTAGTGCTTACGATGCGCAAAAGAGTAGGGTAGTAATTACTTCGTTCGACCATTCGGTCATATTTAGTTCGCACTTCCTTTTTGTTCTTGTTTTCTCCTTCCCTTTCCTCATCGCTAGAGGCACCCTCTAGAGCCTTTAGACCTCTAGGTGCATTTTTTATTTCCTTGATCTTAGCTGCATCTACACTCTTTAGGCCCTTAATCCTTGGGGCGCCAAGGAGCCCGATACTAGTCGCATACTCGTCTAATGGCAACTCCTCAAGCTTGAATATCTCTCTATCCTTCTGAACACTGACGCTTCGGCAGTAACTCACAAAAGCCTTTTGTCCCAAATATTTGAGTTCAGGATCTTTGAACAGCAGCCCTTGGAGTTGGTTTTGAATACTCTGCTTTTTAGAGTTTTTCTGGCCAACCCTGTTAATCAGAACCTTCTTAGTGGCCAACCAGTCTGCAAACTTCTCTTCGCTCGGACACAGGAATAGCAGTGCCTTTCCAGTCTTTTCAAATCTAGCAGTTCGACCAACACGATGGATATAGGTATCAGCGTCCTCCGGTGCATCTAGCTGAATAACCCAATCCACCGCTGGAAAATCCAAGCCCCTTGCAACTACGTCGGTCGATAATAAGCAACTCTGCTTCGCGGCAGAAAATTTTGCTGTTATGTCTATCCTGGCGCTTTGTTTTTGCTTTCCGTGGAGATGAAGCAGCGGAATACCAATATGCAGTTGCCTAAAAGTCTCATACACGAAACGGACTTGTTTACAGGAGCTCATGAAGACCACCATTTTCGACTGCAAATGATTCCGGAGAAAGGCGAACAAGGTATTCAGCTTCTCCGGCAAAGGAATGATCATGTAGAACTGGTCCAAACCAGCCGGAGTAGCTGAAGTAGCCGTTTCATGGACAGCAACGTATTCCGCATCCTTCAATCCTAGCCTCGCGAGATCCGAAACACTTTTCGTTTGTGTGGCGCTGAATAGCAATGTTTGTCTCTCTTTCGGCAGATTCTCGATGATGGCGTCTAAAGTCTTTCGAAAGCCCATGTCCAGAATCCTGTCGGCTTCATCCAAAACCAACATTTGAACATTTTCCAGCACAAGTCCGACTGTCTGGTCCATGTGTTGTAACATTCGCCCAGGTGTGCAGACGACAATATTCATCCTATGCAGTGCTTCCTGTTCATCCTTCAATTTCTTTCCGCCGATGACCAGCCCAGCGGAGAATGCGTGCTCTCTTCCGATCTTTCGTAGAACATCAAATATTTGCGTTGCAAGCTCGCGGGTAGGTGAGATTATGAGTGCGCCTAAACCATCCATAGTTGTCCATTTCTTCCGATACAGAATTTCCAAAACCTGCTTTTATCAGAGGCCTGACTACATACCAGAAAGGCAGGAGCTTTCTTACAGGAACCAAAAATGCCAGTGTTTTCCCACTTCCTGTCTTTGCAGCACCGAGGACATCCCGACCTTTCAATGCCAATGGGATAGCCTTCCGTTGGATGTCGGTCAACGTCTTGAAATGCGCTTTATGTAATCCCGTCGACGTCTGCTTCGTTAAGGGTAATTTTGAGAAACTGGTGACGTCTTTGTCAACCTAATCCTATAATTAGCCACTATCCAGCAATCGGGAAAAAGACGTTGTGTGGGAACGCATACGAATTCCCGTACACGAGTCTCTAGCAATTGAAATTCTTCAGCATTCCTCTTTCGCTTTAGTTTTCTCGCAGCACTCTTTGTATGAACTGGGCGCTCCCCCTTTTTCTCTGGCAACCTTACCGGCGGTGGCATATCTTCCAAGTAGAGAATCAATAGTAGCAGCAATGGTGGTGGTGTTGGTAGTGGAGGGGGTTACACTCTTCAGCGGAGCATCATATTCTTCACACACACAGTGGTTAAACCATTTTTATTTTTTCCGATTCCCGGACTAGGACTGGTAGGGTAACCCGGATTTTGGATGTGTGAGGCTACGTTCCTAGCGGGACACTGAGAGGAACTGCGGTTTAAGCGTTTAGGTCCTGATTTCACATATCATAGAAATTGGCACTGTGTGATTTTCCTGGGCAAGAGAGGAAACCGAAGGGGCCAGAAAATGGGAGCTGTAATACTTGTAGTCGGTCGGTCGGTGGTGGTGCGATGTGGACTAGGATGTGGATGTCTGTGCCTAGCCCGACAAGCACCGCGATGTAGGGAAAGGGTCTAGAGTAATTGTTTTGGGTGCACTGCAATACCGGTATCATATGTAGGTATGATACTATGTGTTCCTCCTGGTGCCGGAGGGTTGCGGTAGGAATAAACGAGATGAGATTTTGGGTTAACTTACGGTACTGCTCGAGCTAGAGTGCAGAGTGTTGACTGCCGTGAGTTCAGGATTAGGAAATGTGGGCGATTTGAGATGCTCTTATTAACCTCAACGCACACACGGGAATGCGCAGTGCTTGGGGGAGCATGGATATATTGGGCGCCGGGGATGATAACCAATCCTCAACTATCTTTTAACATGCCTTTGGCATGAACTACCTCTTTGGGCACACTTGGTACCGGCAGTTAGGCGCCACACAGCAGCAAAGTTCTGCGTTTTTTTCGCATCTTTTTTTTCGTTGGTCCCGCACACACACCACATGAACCAACCCCATCCCTCTCTCTCGCCCTTTCTCCCTTTCCCAAACAACTCCTCAAATACCCACCGCCACCACCACCGCTACCACTATCATACCCAAAGTTATACCTAAAACTCGTCACAAACTCCTCCACCTAGTTTGCCTTTCTGCCAGCTCTGTTTCTCACTCTGCTCTGACCTCTTCATCTCAAAAAGGATCTAATTTCGCACCCGAATCGCTTCATGGGTTCTCCTTCGCATTGACTATCTAGCCACTTTCGAGGGTCAAACCTATTTTCAGACCCCGCACAAAGGAACTTCTTACCATCTTCGAACACATCGTCCCTTGTCTCAATCACCTTAAAACTATCCACACAGCAACCACTCTCCACCTCATCCTTCCCCCGGAATCTCGAGTCACCTTTGTCAAGTTCAGTAGAGCAATTCTTGTTCGGGTTCTCTGTTGATTTCATCGTTCGTGGAACTCCAGTGCCTCCGCGGCCTTTCAACCCACAAACCACCAAGTTGGCGGGATCCATTTCTCCAAAGTTCTCCTTCGCTCTCCCTCTCCTCGGTCCACTATCTTGGGTCCTCGGAGCTTCCAAGAAACCTCCATAACTGGCCCTCTGGTTGGTCAATCAGAAGAAGGACCACTGCTTATAGCCACTGTCCATACCACCATCAAACATCCCTCGGTCTTACAGCTGGGTAAACTTTTCGGCCCCTTCTCTTACCTTCCTCAGCTCTTGTTGAGGGTGATTCCAAACCCTCAAAGCTGTCAAATTGATTGCAACTAGCGTGGTGAGCGCACCTCGCGGCTCGCCCTAGGTGCTGGAATTCTCGGATTCTGGGAATTTGTTTGTGAGCAAATCTAGACGTCCATGAAGCAGTATCAACAATGACTGATGCGTTTTTGCGGTCTAGATTTTTATTATTATTATTACGGCTTTCTCTTCTCTTCGGTCTCATTTGCAAACGATTCATCGTGTATAATTTGATTTACAACCGCGATATTCATTTTTTTCATTCAATAATTTACGCTGGATTTCTACTATCTTATTGAACTCGCCCCCGGAGGAAGGCAGTAGCTATGGACACCCCACGATCCGAGTCGCCTCACTTTACTCCTGCCCCTGCTGCCGAGCTGGACGACCATAGGTTCCAGGCGCATTCTCTTCCTCGCTCTGGAACTACATCGTCGGATGCTCGTGCCCGTCCGGACATATCTCTCATCATCGAGGACGCTCATGGCCCAATTCACAGGGACTACGAGCAGGCTGTGTTGGATGACGACACACGCGATAATAGGCCTGCCCTTTCTCCGGATGACTGTGGTGGTCGTCAATACAGTGCACGCTACCCATCCCGCTCTTCTTCTCGGGCCCCTTCCACCAGATCGCCATCGCCGCCGAACTCTGTCGATGCGTTTGCGAATCCTGAGCACAGGCGCCGCGTCGACCGTTCCGCCACGATCAGCTCTCAAGCTCCTGCGGATCTTGCCTTAGGCCTCCGCAGGACTATGTCACGGCGTCCGACCTTTACTGAGGATGAGGCTGCTGGAAATGGCTCTGGTGATGAGGCTCTGCCTAATGCGGAGGAGGATGTTTGCTTCCCGCCTCCTGAGGAGAACAAAATTCGAGGTGGAATTGATTTTGAGGAGATGGATGAGTTTGTGGCCAATCAATCTCGCGCGGGTCCTTGTGAGAGGAGAAGGAAAATGAGCACTTGCGGGGCTGTGATTGGGTCTCGGTACTTCGACCAAATCAAGAACAAGGAGGATTCGTCTGCCACTCCCGGTGTTGTCGGGAAAGAGACTCCCATCCCCTCCACGTCATCTATCAATGATGAGAAAGCCGAGTTTTGTAACACGCCTACCACTCCCCGCCCTAGGCGTATAAGCAATCCTGATCGATTCAGCTTCTTCTCATCCGAGGGTGACGCTACGATTCACGCTCCCGAGATTGGCGACCTCCTATGCGATGGCGAGAATTTCCACGAGCTCTTCCGTGGTGGCCAAGGTGTCTGGTGGTTGGACTGTTACAATCCTACCACTGAAGAATTGGCTATGCTCATGAAGGCTTTTGCAATCCACCCTTTGACCGCTGAGGATATTCGAGTTCAGGAAACCCGCGAGAAAGTTGAACTTTTCAGGTCTTACTATTTTGTGTGCTTTCGCTCTTTTGTACAAAATAAGAACTCCTCAGACTTTATGGAGCCTGTAAACGTCTATATTATCGTCTTTCGCGAGGGAGTATTGAGTTTCCACTTCGCACCTTGCCCGCACAGTGCCAACGTTAGGAAGCGGATTAGGCAGCTCCGTGATTACGTTGCTCTCTCATCAGATTGGATTTGCTATGCGCTGATGTAAGTTTTATGGTGCTTGTGGTGGTGTTGAGAGATCGGCGCTGACTTGGATAAACTATAGCGATGACATCACTGATTCTTTCGGTCCCGTGATTCATGACATCGAGAAGGAATCTGATGCTATTGAAGATGGCGTTTTTGTCGCACGCACGGATGATTACACTCCCATGTTGCGGCAGATTGGCGAATGTCGGAAGAAGTGCATGACCTTGATGAGACTGTTGGGCGGCAAAGCCGATGTTATTAAGGGATTTGCAAAGAGATGCAACGAGCAATACCAAGTCACTCCTCGTGGTGAAATTGGATTGTATCTCGGTGATATTCAAGGTTTGTTCGTCCTATATTACTAGCTTGAAACTAGGTTCCCTAATGCGTGACTCCTTTTAGATCACGTCGTCACGATGATGGGCAGCTTATCTCACTTTGAGAAAATGCTTTCCCGCTCGCACGCCAACTACCTCGCGCAGCTCTCGGTAGACTCTATCCAAACCAATAATCGTGCCAACGAGGCCCTCGGGAAGATTACAACCATCGCGACAATTCTCGTCCCGCTCAACCTAATTTGCGGTCTCTTTGGCATGAATGTAACAATTCCAGGCCAACACGACCCACACCTTTACTGGTTTTTTGGAATCCTGGCAAGCATCTTTCTGTTCGTCACCGTGTCCTTCTTCCTCGCGAAGCGATGGAGATTTATATAAATTTGCCATTTGCTTTTTATTCCCTTCCTAGTGGCTTCTTATGAAGAAAAAGAAAAAAAGAAAATGTCCCGGGCGACGTCTTTTTAATTTTGTTTTCTGGGAGACTATTCCTCAGGCTTGTGCCTTCCTTTGAGATTGCTGTGTCTTTCTCCGTGTTAAATTGTTGCTTTTTTGGGTTTCCTTTCACCTTGTTTATTCACGTGTAATAAAAAGTTTCTCCTGTTACCTGTTTGTGCTACTAGCCTGTTCCCTATACTTTTCTCGATAGAGATTAGAGTGATATACTATGGTATCGGTAGTCTATGAAATTGTAGCATCGTGAAGGGGCAAGATGCTGTTGCCCCAGGCTCTGGGAGTAAAATACTGTACCCCAGTAGAATAGAGGAGACGATAAACGGGAGGTGCACAGCGGAGAGTTCTGTCAAATTTGATATTATTTGCCACTAGGTTTTTGGTGAATTTTTCGCCACTCCCCTCTCTTCGTTGTCATGATTTCCAACAGCCTTGGGTTGCGGCCGGTTGCCGGAGTGATGATCCATGATCCTGTTCCTAGCTCGAATATTTGCACAAAAGCTTGTCCCGGGTATCGAAATTCGAGCTCTAATAAGTTAGGATGCCCGCAGATTTCCCTATTATACTTGAGTACGGTACTCGTTCAGCACCTTGACGCATTAAACCGCACACACTACACAAGCGGGGAGGACCACCATGAGATTGTCGCGCTAAGACAACAGTCATCCCATAGGGATACACGTCACGGGACGTCACTCGGATTAAGAGATTGTTTGCAATGTTATGGGCACACGTGGTGCGGGAGGCCAGAGTGATCGGGCTGATAGAAAACCATGGTAGGCACGGGGTGGTGGAGGTGGAGAAGAAGAAAACGAGATGAGATGGTATCGCTCCTGCTTCACCCATCGAAATAACCCTGTCCCGGTGGTGCTCAAGTGGTGTATGGTAGTGGGAGGGAGGAAGAATAAAAAATTGCTTGACAAGCTACTCGTATTGTACTGTTCATATTCTGCGAGCACAGCAGTTGGCCTTGGGGCGGTATTATCCTATTTTACTCGTACCTCCGAGCTAAGAATTGGCACCTCTGTCGGAATAGCCCCCCATGGACCAATAAAAAGTATTGTGTTGAAGCCGCTACTATCTAAGGGAGCGCATAAATTTACACTGCCACGCTGTAGAAAAATAGACATCGCCAGCATTGATCGCACAATCTTTCGGCCATTAAACCAAATGGAATTGTATGCTACCACGTTTCCTCACCATTACCAATAAAGCTATGTTGGGCCATTGAGTCCTTAATGTCCCTATATGGTTCAATCTCTTTATTGGGTGGATTTGGTGGCAAGAAGGAAAAGCGTCCAATCCATTGTAAGGGTCGTTGTAGAAACGTGTGATGGGATACCATTATCTTGCGCCACTGGCACAGTCTTTCAACCAGCTCGAGCCCTATACTTTTTACGGGTCGGCCGCCATTCCAAAAGAGGTGCCAATTCTTGAGGCACGAGTACGGTGCTCGTACAAGAGTGAGTGGGTGGGTATTCGGGTATTCGGCGCTGGGTGCGCTCGGTATGTACGAGTAGTCACCGGGCTGTCATGTTTTGGCTCAGGATGAATACTGACTGGTGTTATGGTGCATGAGGTAGTTTTAATTGCTATCAGGTACTGTACGAGTATATATGATTCTCATTCACTTTTATATTCGTTCGTTCATTCATCCGTTAATTGATCAATCAACTTGTTGTTTATCCTGCCCAAAAAACTAGCCAGGACTACTTCTGGTATAGCCAATTTTAACAAAGGAAACCAGAAGTGAGTAATGTAAAGTGTGCTGTACCCTAAAGATTCCTACAATATGTATAATTATCCTGCTGAACAATAGAGCGCCCAAGCGGAAAAGAGAAAGCAGAGGATGGGGGTTAAATAGGTAGAAAAGAGAGGGAAAAGAAAAACTCCAACCATGCAAATTATAAAGAGCCGCCGCGTCATCCTACCTTACTATACCAGGGCCATTTCTATCACCTTCCCTGCTGCAATGTGAATGAGTGTATGCCTACCCAACTTTCTGCGCACAGCCATAATGCACGACCGCTCCACTACTACCATCAGCCACACTTCGGGGTAGGGAAGAGAACAAGAAAAGCTCACCTAGCCAATCTCCAAAGAACGCTCGCACCCAACCTCTTATGACAAACACCACAGCTCCTCTCCTCGCCTACCACTACCGCAACTCCTTGCTCCTTCAGTAGGCGGTCTTGCACGTCTACTAGGTAACTCTTTCTCAGCATTGCGGTTAATCGGTCAGTGCTAGCTTTAGAATTTGCGGTTCGAATGCGTGATTGGAAGTATGATTCTAGTGAGGCCATCGTTGTCCCCTCTGGGATGAGAGCTAAGGTTTCTGAAGCTTCGAGACGGGCGCCGTGGCGTGAGAGTAGGGTTAATGCTGGTGCTAGGTGAGGGGTGTGCGGAGGCGGGGGGCGGAGGTAGAGTGTTAGGAGAGTGTGATAGATTGTTGGGGTGGTTGGGGATGTTAGGTGGATTCGTTTGCAGTATCTGTCCCTCGTTAGCCCTTGCAGTGAAGAGGGGAGAGGAGGGACGGGGGGTACTCTTCAGCTTTGACATGATCGTGTAGCTTAAAAACATAAATCTCCAACGCAGCTTTGTGCTGGCCCATATTCCTAAGGACAATTGCCCTCGCTTCGTAGAACGCCGGGTCCTCTCTGGGCAGCCAGCCCAGGACTTTCTCACTACGGTACTGTTTACTCGCTGTCAAAAACGCAAGCAACTTCTCGCTGTGATGCGCAGAATTGGGCATCTGCTTCAGCGTGCTCAAGTAGAGCCAAATCAACCGGGTGTGGAACTCGGGCGTCTGGTCACCCAATTCGTGTATCACGTGTTCGAGATACTGGATTGCAAAACTAGTGGAGCGGGATTGTAAGTGCTCGACGACCTTTGAGCGAGGTAGGGATTCGGCGTTCTCGCTGTCGGCTGTGAATATCTCCATGCCAAAACTAGGGTCTACTTCCAGGGGCCATTGAGAGAACTCGAGGATGAGGTCTATGTAATTCGCTTTCAAACTCTGCAAGTATGCGATTGTCCTACGAGGTCCGCAGAGTGAAGGAGCACGCTCATCTTCTGGGCTCTTGCCGAATTGCAGGAGAAGATCTAGCGCTTCGCGATGTAGCTCTCGCTGGTAGAGAAAGTCTATAAGTTCCGTAAATTTCCCGAGTTCGCGGAGCTTCTCGCTGAAGACTTCTGGGTCACCGTGTTTTTGGATGCGCACAAAGGGACCGACCAGGCCGGGTCGTGTGATGATGTAGATCTTAAAGAGGGTCGTATCGATTAAGCGGGCGGCGGTGAGGAGCTTTTTTGTTCGCTCAGCATAGGCCTCCGAAGATTTATCTAGAGGTTTGCCGGCGGCGAGAAAGCTGGCTTCGAAGGGATCGCGGTTTGTGCTAGAGGTGCTGGAGGCGTTGGATATTATGTTTGCAGGGTCGCCGCGGAGAGTGCCGTCCGGGTGGAAGTATTTTGATAGCGCTTGACGGGTGTCGTTTAGGTGTGCGGAGAGTTGGTCTGCAGCCTTCTCGAGCTCGTGACCTTCTAGCACTGGCGGGCCATCTGAGACAGTTTCTGTGTGTTTTACGGCTATACTTGCTGTGTCGTCATCTACGTGGCTCTTCCCTCCTCCAAAGTTGAATATGGAACTTGCATCGCCGACCTTTTTGGTCAGGGATATGTTCCGGATGGAAGAGGTCTCGGGATTTGCTCCATTTAGCTTCTTTGGTATTGGCGTTGGCGGCTTCCCGTTCAGTGGAGGGGGTGTCCCCGACTTCTTTGGCGTGATGGGCTCAGCTCCTGTTGAGCAAGCCTCGCACTCGGGGGTTCCGGCTCGACTCCCAGCATCCGAACCATCCACCGCCTCGCCAGAGTCGACAGAATCGCTGGCAGTAGTATCACATATGGACAGATCGCCAGCGATAACTTTCGGGAATAGTCTTATTACTCTTTCAGGGGGGGCAGATACTTCAGTGAATAGGTCCATGCTTTCCCGGTATTTTCTCTTTTCGAATAACCGCTCTGCCTTCAGCATCTTCACCTCTCGGAGCTGCTCTTCTTTACTGTCTAGGAGTACGCTCTCCAGGATTTCAAGAAGACTTATTGCTTCGTCGAGATGGTCTCCTTCTATCAACTGCTTGATCTGTGTCTCATAGTCTGCTGCAGTCATCCGCCAGACTTGGCTTGAGGAACCAATGTAAAACAGTTTACCAGCGTGGACGAGTGATACATTTGGTGGGGGCACATGGAGTATTGAGACGTTGTTCAGGTGGACAGTTTGGAGTAGGGTATACGTAGATGGGTTGCGAACTTCTAGATGTTGCTTAGTGGTGCTCAGGGATACCAGGTACGGATATGAGAAGGCAACAGCGTCTGGAGAGGCTGGCCATGGCACTGGTCGCCTGTTTGGGATGATTGCGCCCTCTGAATCAATAAATAAAGTTGTAGCTTGCAACCATCAACTCAGTTAGGCGAGAAATAGTATAGGTTTAGGATACCAGTATACTCACAGTCCTTCACTAGTAAGAGGTCATCTCCACCCAAATGTGTACTCAAGGGTCTAGACCCCCAACCCCCCATTCCCATATAAGCTCCCCACCCAGCAACTTCACTGCTGGCAGGCCCAGAAGCTCCACCACCTTTTGTTTCTGGTGGAAAAATTTCCTTCATGACTCCAGTCCGCACATCAACTATAACAAATCCACCAGCAAGTCCCGCGACAACCTTTCTCCCAGAAGCCCAAGTAAGCGACCTCACAGCACCGCTCAAAACCACCTCCTTCCCTTCCAAGAATTCCTCATCATGCCATGAGTACAATAACAGCCGCTTCTTAACACCAATAGCTAACCGACTCACAATGCTGGGAATCTGTGTCTTTTCGTCCCGTTCAATATTACTCGTGACAGCAAAAGTTGAAGCGCCCTTTGTTTTTGTCAGGGTCTCGGTAAGGGTAAATTCGTTCAGGTCGTGGATGTGAACATAGTTGTCGCTGAGGGAAACTAGGATCTGCACTTCTTTGATACATGCGAGCAGTTCTATCGATCGTCGGGAGAACTTGTCGATATTGCGTAAGAGCTCTAATGAGATCTGGTCCGAATCCGGGGATAGAACCTTGTAATGCCGAAGAGTACCATTTGAGAGGCCTAAAAGTAATTTGTCACCTGCAAAGCCTTCATTAGCTGTGGCCTCTCCTCCATTGGGGTCGAGGAAGGCGAGGGAGACGAACCGTAAGCCAGTAGTGATTCGATCTTGAAACGCTCTTTCGGAGCTAGCTCAAAGATTGAATAGGCATTGAAAGCGTTGAGCATGGCTTCCGGCCGGCGCAAGAGCAGCAGAGGCAAATGAGGAGTGAGAAGTAATATTGAAGTTTCGTGATTTACTGAGATCCAAAGGGTAAAAAGTGTTGGAGAGGATGGTGTTTAGCGGAGGAGCTGGGGCTTGGGGGTTGTGTGAGGTCAAATGTTGGTGCTCGTTGTCCAGCTGTCTTACATACGTACAGGATAAACCTATCATCGACGCAGGTTGCATCCCCTGAACTGCCAAATTGACAGCGACCGTTTCGCCAAGCCCAGAGTGCATGCTGGAAGTTGTCTGCATCAGGAATTTTGGACGAATAGAGATTGAAGAATGAGAGAGTGTGAGGGTTTTCCCCTCAATTGATGAAATCAAAGGACTTATCATACTTACTTAGGGTATTCCACATTTAATCCGGTTTAATGGCGGGAAAAAATAGAGTATCCGAGCGAAATGGTTTTATCCCATGTTCCTGAAGCTGAGCAGTGCTACCTGCATCCTGCTAAACCTTACTCGGTGGTTATGCAATCCAAGACAGCCTTAAATCCATGCATTATGCCTTGTTGAGTTGTGAATATCATCCTTATCAGATTTCTTCATACTTGCTCACTCCGGGTGAAAGTGTGACTCGAGTGGTATTTCATGATTGAAAAACCCGACGTATGATACTTCAGGTTAAGAGATAATCTAGTGATTTCAATTGATTTTTTCTCTCTCACACTTTTTTTCTCTTTCGACATAATAAGCTACTGATGGTCTCATTCATGGGATCGACGTATACCGTGGCAATGCTATGTACCACTGGTCCCGATTGTTGGAAACATATACCGCTGTAGTAACGATACTTTACGCTGAAACTGAATCACCATAAAATAGTTTCCTGTACTCTCCTGAATCTCGAATTGTTCTTATAGTATGCCCTGGTCAGTATACAGGAAATATTCGTAGGGTTGATTCCATAGACTGCTTCTTGATATCTGAACTAGTAGCAGTAGTGATCATTGGGAACTTACGTCTCCCTCATGAGATCCACGCAAGTCATTCTTTAGACACATCCTTTGCCACGCAATCCTCCTTGTTGCTTTGTTTGCAGCGGCGACTACTTCCCTACCTATTTAAACCCGCACACGGTCTCACTTCTCTTGGTCCCTTTTTTTTTTCCCTCTGCACCCGCGGCTCCCACCTTCTGGGCTCTAGCACCCTTTCTTGAACAACTTCATCTGCTCCTAGTTGCAGTTGTGAATACGAGCTCTATCCTGAACTCCTTACCCACCGGCCGCAGATTCCCTTGTAGACAATACCCTCACCAATCGACCTTGCCTCACCCATTTACCAGTTCGCCCAAACAGTTCAATGTAAGTCTATACTCTCCCCCCTTACTGCTTGTGAGATTGTGCATACTATCATACTCTTTGTTATGCCTCTTCCGTCTTTAATCAATCCTGTTTAATCCTGTTTGGTAACTTTTTCTGTTTTCCTACTTTTCTTATCATTCTCCCCCTTCTCCTCCCTCCCTCTTCGACCAAACTTTCCGGCTCAGGACCGTTGATATAGCCCCTTCTTTACTCGCCCCACTCTCATTTTTTTCTCTGTGATATCTATTTTCGTCTCTGGTGCCTTCTAATTCACTTGGGTATTTTGTCGTATATTGCCTTCGTAACAGCATTAACGGTGAGTGGTTTATCGTAGTCGGAACTTGCGACAATGTCTATGCAACTTCGTCCTAGGGTTTCCTCTAAATCACTCCCTACCCCTTGTGTCAAAATTGGTAAGGGGAGGGGTAAAACTGCAAAGGCTGAGGTTTTGGAACCCATGATCAAAAATAGTGTTTCCAATATGGCCAATGCTAAGAGACAGAGGGTTATCCACCCTAAAAATGAGGCTATTGAGTGGGCTCAGACACCCAAATTTCTTCAGTCCGAGAACGATGAGAAGGTTTCCCTTCCCAACGAGAATACTCCAAGAATAGAGGCGGTTATCAAAAGAGAAGCCATCGAGAATGAAGCCGTGAAAGGAGGATCTGATGAAGATATCGAATCCCCCGGTCTTATTAATGGTCAGTCCGACCTTGACGGTGAGACCAAGACTAGAAATAGGAAACTGGCTTATGCCTTGGGCACAACGCCTTTTCCTAACCATAAACTTCCGACACCCCACGACATCGAAGAGGTAGTTGCCCTCCTCACAGTAGCGCATGGGCCAGCAATTCGCCCAGACAAAGTGCCAAAGCCGGATAATTCCGTCTCTGGATGCGGGGAGGTTCCATCTGTCTTGGATGCTGTAATCCGCACTCTCCTCTCAGCGAATACACACAACAGTAATTCTTCAAAGGCATTCGCAGGTCTCATCGATAGATTTGGCCTTGTGCCTGAGTGTTCTGAAGTAGAAGGTGTTAAGGGGAGAAGTGACGCAGGCACTGTTGATTGGGATGCCGTGCGTAGAGCCGATCTTGACGATGTTGTCAATTCCATCCGTAAGGGCGGCATGGCTCCTACGAAGGGTAGAAGAATCAAGAACCTTCTTGATGCTGTTTGGAAGGAGAGTATCGAACGCAAACGTGCCGAGAGGATCAAAGAAGAGGGTTCTACTAAGCTGGAAGATGGCATAAAAATGGAAGAGAGCATTGAAAAGGAAGAGACTGTCAAGAAGGAGCCTCTCAGCAACCCCGACAAGGATGACGAAGACGGTGACCTATCTTTAGATTATATCCATAAACTGTCTGACGACGAAGCTCGCCAGAAGCTTACATCTTTTGATGGTGTCGGTCCTAAGACAGCTAGTTGTGTTATGCTCTTCTGTAATAACTCCTTCCCTCTACTAACATTTCAATTACTGATGATTCATTACAGGCCTCCGACGTGACTCCTTTGCTGTGGACACACACGTTTTCAGACTATCCAAATTTCTCAAATGGGTCCCGGCAAAGGCAACCAGAGAGACTACCTACGCTCATCTCGACGTTAGAGTCCCCGCCGAACACAAGTACGCATTGCACAACCTCCTTATCCGCCATGGGCGTACCTGCAAAGAATGTAAGGCCGGTCCAAAACATAAGGGCAAAAAGCGCGTCTCTTCCGAAACCTCCTTAGACCTCTCCCCTGAACCTGGACCAAGGATGAGAAAGGTCTGGATCGGCACTGGGATGATGAAGGAAATCCTCGTCGAGGTTCCGGATATCGGTCAAGAAGGCGAAGCAGAATCCGAGAAGTGTGTCCTTAGGGCCTTGCTCAAGCGTCAGCGCGATGAGAAAGCTAGAGCTAAAATGGAACCCAAGGAAGAGATGGATGCGAAGACTAGGGGTCAATGTGGTGGAGTCAATGTCTAGAAGGAGGATGTGTGTTCCGATGTAGGTGGTGCACTCTTTCTACTGCTCCCATCTTGTTATTTGCGTTTTCGATGATTAGCCGGGTAATTTTCTAAGGAAGGAAGCAAGTTTCTGCACATATATCTTTTCTTATTTCTCTAATATCGCTTTCTACTATGGTATTGCTTTTTCTCTCTAAGATTGCTCGTTGAATATATCATCTTCACTCATCAATACTAATGACCGCATGGGTGTACTGTTGACTTTTCATACTATTATCTCATCTTTTTCAAAACCCCCACTCTTATTATTTATCCTTACGAAGTTGCTTTTAAAATCTTGATTGGGCACAGGTACATGATTCTGCGCCGGATGGTAACTCTTTTCCTGGTTTTTTTTTTTGCTGTTTACGAAAAACATTTCCACACTTGCATTGCCGTAGCTATAGATCCCCTTGCTTTGTTTTCAAATTTCCTTTCATGATATGTATTCTAGATCACGGCTATGATTGGGGGATTGTTGACGATTGATGTTTCATGATCGATGTCATGATTTTATGGAAATAAATGATAAAAGATCCTTTTTTTAAAAAAAACGTAGATTTCACTGTGTAAAGAGACTCACTTTAGGGATGAACCGCAAACATCGTGTCGTAAAGAGTACTAATAATAGAGAGAATTAAATAAAAAAAACTTTTGTAGCAAGCCTATTTACGATACACTTTCCCCCTCCACGCCCGCCCATCTACCCACTCAAATAATATCGGACTACCCTCTATCACAATATCCACTATAAAACCCACTACATTTCCTCGCTACCCTTCCCACCCTTCTTCCCTTTACTTCTCTCCCCTTCCAACCTCCTCCTCTTCCTCTTCAACCCCTCAACCTCGCTTTCCTTCTTTGCATTTGAATAAAGCATCTTCTCATACAGCTTTCTCTTCCTCCGACTCATCATGATTTTCTTCATTTCCTTTTGATCTTCTTCCTCTCGTTGTTGTCTGCTCATTTTTTCCTTATTCTTCTTCTTTTGCTTCTTCATGTCCTGTTCAGAAGGGGCGGGGAGTCCAGCACCGGCAGCTTCGGTGGCGAGCTCACGTTGGTAGTTCTTCTCGCTCTCCTCCTCCTCCTCCTCTTCCGAGGATTCGCCTTCGATGGGGGTGACGGTGGTGGGAAGGGGAAGGACAGGTTCGGGCTCGGGCTCAGAGTCAGAGGCTAGGTCTTCTTGCATACCATTGTCTGAGCCTTCTACTTCTTCGTTGTGCTCAACATCTGGGAGTGCAGCGGTGGGGTCGTATCCCTCACCAGGTTTAACCCACGGGCTCAGGTGTGGTGGTAGAAGTGCCCCAGGGGCGTACTCCCCCGGCGGAAGTAGTCTCCCGGAGTTAATGCAGTCCCAGACGTATTGTGGCTGGATGTATATCCTTCCCGGAATTCTCCCTGTGGCAGCAGCATTTGTGCTAGGGGCGTTGTCGCCGCCTGCGGCAGAAGGAGGGGGAGGAGAAGGGAAGGTGGAGGGCCGGTCAACGATTTGATGGGTTATGCTTGTGTCACTAGAATTCTCGGTGTATGCGCCTGCGCCTAGTACAGCATCCCAGCCGATGCGCTTGCAGCCGAAGGATCTCAGGAGGAATTCTAGCGGTTCGCGGGGGGTTTCACGGGAGAGGTAGAAAGTGGTACCTGAGAAGAGAGCCGTTGAGGTGGAGGTTGTTTGTGATGGAGTAGGTTGCGGGAGCTGGTCGGAGGCGGCGGCAGGGGTAAAGGTATCTATTGTTAGGTCTTCTCTAGGTGTTCCCTCTTGCCCGGGCTCGGTGATGGTGGTAGAGTCTTCCTTCGTGAAGGAAGCAATCTTAGCACCCAAGGTAGCCATCTGCTTCGACACATCCTTCCTCTCCCCAGCCTCTTCACCACGCTTCTTCTCCTCACTCCCAGCAGTAAAAAGTCCAACAACCCCTCGACTCTCAATACTGAAAGCCCCCAACCCACCCGCATTCTCATCCATATCCTTATCAAACCTGGGCGGGTAGACGAGCCCCTCGATAGCATATAGCCTAAAAAGCGCGAACCCAACAAGTGTGGTATAAAACTCCACAAAGGTATGCATAATCCGAAAGTCCACGTCAATCGGAACATCCTGGGCGAAGCTGTACGGGACCAACCAAAGTACCTCCTGACCGCCCCCGACCTCAGCCTGGTAATAAATCCCCTTGATGCTCAAAAAGCTCTTCCGTAGCGCGCCCGCACGGATGACGTAGTGTGCCCACTCCTTCGTGAGTCTGGCGCAATTGACCACGGTTGCGGGAGGCAAGTTTTCATTTGTGGGTAGGCTGGCGAAGAGGTGGATCATGGAGAGGGCGTCGTCCAGGTCGCGCAGGGCGTCGGTGAAGGTTGGGTAGCGCTCCTTCACGATGTGGTCTAGTCGGACTACTGGCTTCTGGGTGGTTTCCAGACGTTTTGCATCTGAGAAGTCACCACGGCCGAGGGCCTTTTGGAGTTTTTTTGCGAAGGCTTTGTGGTCGCGGAATTTTTGCAGGACGGGTTCGTGGAGGAGGTATTGGATGTCTTTGGTCTATCATATCCCACCTTCACATTAGTCATTAAAAGAAAGCGGAGTTGAGAGGAAAAAAGCACATACGTAATAAAAAGTGGTAGACTGTGTAGACCCTTTATTCGCCTTCTTCTTATTCCTAGGTTCACGGGGATAAATTCCTAATTCTCATCCATCCACCCTTCAGCATTTGCCCTTTTCCTCCTCTCCATCCGTTAATGAGAGTAAGCAAACACACCTTTAAAAATACACAGCCTCCGAAAATCCGGTAGCGAAACCTGCAGCTTTCGAACGGCTTGCGTCCGTGTTATGAAGTTTTTGGCATTGCCAGAGACTCCTGTTGTTAATTGTTAGCCACACACCCCTTTACATGGCGCCAATTTATTGCAATAGCACCTACCCTTCTTCTTGATTTTTGGCATCGTTGATTTGTTGCGATTGAAGGTGGAACTTTGGTGTTGGGGAGTGGTTGGAGGAAGGAACCTTTACTTTTTCTTTCAATGAAGAGCAGTTGGAACCCTACGGGGTTACCCGGCTGCATGGTGGGGTGTGGAGAGAGGGTCGCGGGTGGGTTGCAGAGCGAGTACGATACAAGTAGAGTAACTTAACTTACAAGTATTTCGAAGGCTTGTTCCCAATAGTAGCCTTTATTTTTAATTTTTTAATTGATCATTGCTTTTTCCGAGGTTGTTCGCATGGTGTGATCGACGGCAGTGATATTTCACGATTGAGAACGGTCTAATCTCTAAACACTTTAAAACGAAAATTTTAGGAATAGGGTAGTCTAGCCATTGCATTGGTATTTCCCGTCATGATCAAGTCGCTATCTGCTACTCATACAAGTATACAGGCCCCATTCCAATTCCCAACCTTATCCACCCTCACCGTTCCCACTCCCATTTGCAACTGCCTTCTCTGTCTTCGCCAACAACTTTTCCGTAATCCCCTCAAACACCGGGAAAAGCTTCGATTCTCCATACCTCTGTAGCAGCCCCACCTCATCCGTCGTCTCCTTCTGTCTCTCGAGCATAAGATTGAAGGCCGGATCAATCGGCACGGCGCCGAAAAAGTCCACGCCAAACTGCTCCGCCATGACGGCACCACCGCCGCTAGAGAAGATGTTCGTGCAGGTGGAGCAATGTGGACACACGAAACCACTCATGTTCTCGATCACGCCGAGGATGTCAAGCCCGACCTTTTTGCAAAAGTTGAGCTCCTTGCACACGTCTGCCGTGGAAATTGCCTGTGGGGTCGTCACGACAATGGCGCCGTCGGGGGATACGCTGCGGAGCTGCTCTGCTAAGGAGATGTGTTCGTCGGAGGTCCCTGTCGTGCACCTCGTATCAACATCGACAGGGGCAAACGAGAGAGGGGGAAGAGAAAGAATACCTGGCGGAGTATCAACCAATAAATAATCCACATCCCCCCACAGAACGTCGGTAAGGAACTGCCTGACCATAGCCGTCTTCTTAGGCCCTCTCCAAACAACACTATCTCCCCGATCTCGAAGCAGGAAACCCAAACTCATACACTCGATACTCCCTACACCATCCCCCGCTGAGCCCAAGTCCCCGACTTTCACGGGGATCCAGCCACCGGGCGCCTGGTGGACCTTTTCCTCCTCTACGTTGAACATCCGCGGGATGTTCGGGCCTGTCAGGTCTATGTCTAGGACTCCGACTTTTTTGCCAGCCCGGGCGAGGGTCAGAGCAAGTTGAACAGATACGGAGGATTTGCCGACACCGCCTTTGCCGGAGAGGACCTGTGGGGGGTTAGCCAGTGGTATTCAGGGGTAGGGGGGAGGGCTTACTAGGACAACATGTTTTACGTTTTCTAGCATTTTCAGGTTGATTGGGGGTGGATGTTGGTGGTGGGGAGGAGAGAGGCGACTAAAGATGGTGGGGTGTACTGTAGACGCGGGGGATGGTGCTTATAAATGGAATGAAGATTCGTTATTCTCGATATAATGGACTCTCTGCCCATTCGGGGATTTCAAAGGCAGACAGATGGCTTATAACAGGTTGTAGTTTCCCGTAGGAATCAAAGGAGGAATTAGCCCGCATTATGATACTCTTTGCACCTGGTATGATATAATATCTAATCATGGCACCCAGAGATCTCGAGGGCAAGGCGCGAACCCTTTGACCTCACTTTGGTAAAACCTAGGATAGGCTTGGCAGAGCTATGATGGTAGCCCCCGCCGGCCTTCATTCGGCGCGTTGAGTTCGGAGGAATGGACTACACGGTACCCCGTCGGAGGACCACCGTACTTGTGCCACCCAGCTCTTTTCACCATCTCGAACACTGTACTCGAGTACTTGGGTACGGTACCTTACAGCGGGGGAGGGGTCAGATTTAGTGACACCCTACAGCAAGACGAGTACGAGTATCGGTACCACACCATCCTTGCAGCAAGCAAGTAGCAAAAGCAAACAACACAGCCTTTAACTCGCAGCACCATACCCCACTCCTCTCACCTCCCCCTACAACCAAGGGGGGCCATGGCAATCCCCTACACCCGCTTCGAAGTAGAACTTGAGGTTCCTTCCCTTTCCCTCCATCCTCACCCAACTGCTAACGTGTCTAGTTCGTCCAATGTCTCGCAAACCCCTTCTACCTAAACTTCCTTGCGCACAGCAAAACCCTGGAAGACGAGCGATTCAAAAACTACATCATCTACCTTCAGTACTTTCGCAAACCAGAGTACACGAAGCTGCTCACGTACCCAGTGCACTCGCTGGCGGCACTGACGTTGTTGCAGCAACCGGGCTTCCGGGCGGAGATCATGAATCAGGGGTTGGCGATGGGGATGTTAGGCGAGGTCGTAGCTGAGGGGAAGAAAGAAGGAGAGAGGGAAAGGGGTGCGGAGAAAGCTGGGGAAGGAGAAGGTAGTGGTAGCTGTGGGGAGGGTGGGGTTGGGGGGAATTGAGGGATGGGTGCCGCAATACTGTAGCTATGGGATTGAGCGGGATAGCTTAGACCCTGTTGGGCGGAACAAAAAAATTGTTGATTTTTTTTACTTTTTGTGACGTTTTTTTCCTCATGATTTAATGTTTGTGCTGTAATAATGTACAGAAAGGGAAGCTTTTTGTTGACTAGATGTATCCAGTCCTGGAGTTCATGCTGCTTCTACAAGTACTAAGCGGTTACAATGGTAATGTTTTACATTGCACCTTAAATCATACCCAATATGAGGGGCAGCAATTGAGCCACCAGGAGAAACAGCCTCGAGGAGACCCCATCAAACCAAAGCTATCCCCTTCCAGCCAACGTCTCCAGCCTACTTGCCAGAACTTTATGCTTCGCTACAACCCCTACCCACTCCTCTTCCTCTCCATCCCCATCCTTTCCCTCCTCCCGTTCCCCATCTCCCATGCCAAAACACTCAATAACGCCCAGAATAGCCCCAAACTCCCCACCCAGTCTTCCCATACTCCCGGCAGCGTACAGCACCTGCGTAAGCAAACTCTCCCGAACACTCCTCTCCTCAATAGTCTTCAGGTACCTCCCCAGCGTCTCGGTCAAGAGCGACAACAAATGCAACACAAAGCTTGCCAGCGGATCTGGAGCCTGGCCACCTTCAGGATCATCATCATTCGCGCTGGAGCTCATGTTCGATAGGGTTGAACTGCTCCTACTGCGGATCCCTATCCCCACAGAGCTCATTATCGGCGAATGTGGATGCGGAGAACTCGGTGGTGGGGGGTCCGGGTTCGCGGCGGGGAGAGCGTTCGGGAAGATGCTCTTGTACATGGAAACTATACCGAAACTCTGCTCTCGGAAGACTTCTATCCAGCGTTTTAAGTAGCGCTCTGTCTGCGTGCCGCCACCCCAACTACTAGGTGTTGTGGTTGTTGTAGTATCGGTTGAGGAAGTATTTTCGTCTCCGCCATTTTGTCGGCGCTCCCGCTCTTCTTCAGCTAGTTCCTTGAGCGGGTCTAAGGCGCTGAGGAGGCCAGAGAGAAATGCGAGTCTGCAGACAAGAAATAGTCCGCGCAGACCTCGTTCATCCATTACGGCTTCTTTGGTACCACAGCGGCGGAGGAAGCCGATCGTTTTCATTGCTGTCGGGAGCTTCAATGGACCGCGGAGGGTGCTGATCAGATTTGCGGTCATGGACTTTTGTAGCGTTTCGCATTCTGCGTAGACCGAGTCGATTGTTGGCGAGTCATGGTATAGCGAATGTAGTCTTCGGACATGAGCTAGAAGGTCGAGCGCTGTTGGGTACGAGGATGTAGAGATTAGGGATTGGAGGAGCGCTGGGAGTTGCAGAATGTCCAAGAGTCTGTCCAGGTTTTTGGAGAGGAGGTGGGTTCTTGAGCGGTTAGTTAGGTATGTCCCGTCTCGACTAAAATTTGTGGTAAAGCTTGTTATTTCAGAGTCAATCGCAGGCAGGCTGTTCTCGAGTGTAGTGAGGGAGGAGTGAAGCGACTGGATGGATTGGGGGACCGCTGAGAGGTGGTTAGAAGCGGCTATGATGGACTTGTGAGACCGTGATGAGAGGGATTGTAGCGAGAGGTTTAGGGAGTGTAAAGAAGATGATAACGATGCTGGTTCGGAGTCCACAATTGAGGTGAGTGCAAGTGAAGATATCCGGGAGAAGTATTGTGTTGAAACGGCCGGGTCTGGTAGGGCAGCCGATTGAGGGATGTGCGGAAGCAAAAGGTCGAGAAGTGGGTTGAATGAGGAGACCGAGGGATCCATTATTGGTATTTGTGGGGGTGACACTATCTCCACAGAGCAGTTGAATTATGTGTAGACGACTGATTGTGGGGTATGCTTGTAAAAGGAGTTAATCCAAGTTAACAATTGATCTTAAGCTGGAGTACGGTATGATACAGGATAATACTCGAGTAGACTAAGCATTCTACCGCCACCTCTGAACCCGGAACCTGTGGCTATTAAAGTTACCCGGTTATGATATTACGGTATGATGATATCATACCCAGGAATTGGGTATCACATAGCATCACTCGGGTTGGCCTCCAAATGGTTTATAATTGTGGTAATATTACTAAATTTTGTATGATAGCATGTGGCACAATGAGAATCTGATTTTGATATAATTTTGCCCAAGAAGTTCAATGAAATAGTTCTATGTCTTAGTAGCTTTTGTCTATTCCTCTTGACCCCCGCCACCCCCACCACCCTGCTTAGCCCCCTTGGCGCCGCAGATTTCATCAACACGAAGAAGCAGGCATGCAGACTAGAGAAATTATTAGTGAAATGCAAATTCAAACACGTAAATAAGCTTCTTGTCTCACCTCAATAGCTGTCTTAATGCTTTGTAACTTCACTGCCTCGGGCTCCCAGACACCATACTCCTTCATATCAACAATCTTGCCGGTATCGCCGTCAATGCCCCAGGTGTGCTCCTTCGCGACATGCTTTGCGCGTAACTGGGTGAGTACTCTAATTGGGCTGGCGCCGGAGTTCGTGACCAGTGTCCTAGGAATGACTTCCAGGGCCTCTGCAACTCCTCTGTATGGCCACTGCTGCACACCCTCTATGGACTTTGAAATCTCTGCGAGGCGTGCAGAGATAGCCATCTCAGTTGCGCCACCTCCAGGGGCCAACCGGGGGTGGAAAAAGACGTTGCGTGCCACTGCCATTGCGTCTTGCAGATTACGTTCGATTTCGTTAAGGATATCTTTGGAGGGGCCACGGAGGAGGATTGTGCAAGCTTTAGGATCTTCGCACTTTGTCATAAACGAAAAATATCTAAGAGAGTCAGTTGTGCTGCTCTCATGAAGCCCAAGGGTAGGATCACATACTCATCACCAATTTTCTCAATATCAAAGAGACCACATTTTGTGCCAACATCTGACTCGTTGATGTCGTCTACACGATTCACAATTGTAGCACCAACGGCACGGGCGATACGGTTGTTATCGGTCTTTCTGACACGACGAAGGGCTGTTACATTGCCCTTGAGGAGGTAGTGCTGAGCAAGATCTTAAGGCAGTATTGTTAACCTTTTGTCCCAATGAAGGACCATGGGGGGGGGGTCACACCCGAAACTCCCTTTTCAGTAACGACCAAATCCGGCTTGAACGCTAAAATGGCATCACACATAGCCTTAACCTGCCTCTCCTCTATTTCCAAGATCTTACTCCAGTCCTCCTCCTTACTAATTTCGATATTAGTCTGAGACTCTCCCTTCTTATACTCCAGCGGGCAATCCAGTAAGATAATTCTAGGGTTCTCGATCCTCCTCCTCATCTTCGGGTGCGTAATATCCTTATTCAGCATGACACCGTCAAGAACTCTCGAATCCTCAATCTCTCCCCCAGGAATCTTCTCAACCCTGGCGTAACGCTTGATGTCGACCTCTTTCTTTCCACCCTGATCTCTCGCCACGGTGCGGACAGCCGAAAGAGCAAGATCACACATTAGCTTCGACCACCTAGAGACAAACTTTGTGCCGATGGAAGACTGAATCAAGTTATGCATCGCCTTATCGTCGTCAGTAGAGATAGGAATGGAGATGTCCTCAACGATAGCCAGGGCATCGGCAAGAGCTCTCTTGAAAGCTTGGATAATGACGACCGGGTGAATGTTGCGTTGCAAATGGGGAAGAGCTTGTGCGAGTATTTCACCGGCAAGGATGATAACGGTAGTAGTGCCATCACCAACTTCTTCGTCCTATTCACAAAGAGACCATAAGGTCAATGGTTACTCCTACAGAAAACCCGAGTTGCCTTCACGGCCCCCGTCACCCCGCCACCCCCGGGACTAGAAGCAACAGTAGCAGGAAACAGGGTGGGGAAAACGGTCATACCTGCGTCCGGCTCAACTCAATCATACTCTTAGCAGCAGGGTGTGCGACCTCAATCTCCCTCAGAATAGCATGGCCATCGTTTGTCAGCACGATTCCACCCATTGGGTCCAACAGCATTTTCAACATTGCTTTTGGACCTAAACAAGACCGAATGATGTCCGCAACAGTCTTAGCAGCGGTGATATTTGAAATTTGAGCTTTACGTCCTATTTATCGAAACAATCACACGTCAGAGATCAAATTTGACCAGATAAAAGCGGAATATAAAAATAGGCGAAAAGGTACCGGTCTGTCGCTCCCCGGACTGGGTGTTCATAACTAGTACTGGAGCCTGCATTACGAAGAGAAAAAAAAAGGATAGTTATCCAGAGCAAACTTCCAAGGGAGCTGTTCAAGTGCGGAGATGATTTTGTGGGAAGGAAGGGTCTGATAGGAAATGTCGGGTCGTTGTATGGCGGGGTGGTGGAAGACGATGATGCGGGGCGGAAAGGGCACGACAATCCCTTTTCCTTTTGGGGGGTTGTTGCATCTTTTGGGTTGTGGCAGAATATCGCCAAGACTAATGAACCGAAGTGTGCCAGAGGCTTGTCTGTGCATCTACTCGTACCAACTTCCCACTGTTGGGGACACCTCCATCGAAACTTTGAACTCGCTCGCTTCCCCCACTAATCACCACCTCTGCTACCACCTGTCATATTGTGCTGTTTCACAACATCCACTCCCCGACCATCGGGCACCATACCGGTATATCTATCAAAACACAGACACTCCTTAAGCACCCATCACCATGGTCTCCTGGTCAACAATACAACCCTTCCTCATCCTATTAGGACCGATAATCTACTCCCGCGGCAAAGCCTTCTACCAATCCACAAAGCTCCGCGGTCCCCCGAGAGTCCTCACTCCGGGTACCCACCGTATCTTAAATATTCTCTTCGCAACCGGGGTAGTCGCCCTCCTCTCCACCCTCCCAGCCTTCGCTCCTGAAAATATCTTCCAAAAGACGGGCTCAAGGTTGCAGATCCCCACTGATGTTCTCTTTAACCGGCTTTCCAAGATACGGGACATTACGCCTGACGATGAAATACTCCGTGCGCGGTTGGTGCCGAAGGAGGCAAGGCTGGCGTACGCCACCTTCGGACCGAAGCCGCTGGTGGAGTGTTCGTGGTGTAGCTTGGAAGAGGCGAATACCTACCTGTTCTATGCCTTACCGACTCTTGCGCTACCGCATCTTCTGCATATCGCTGTGTTGGGTGTTGTTACATCTTCTTACTTCTCCCCCTTCGGGAGTGTGTGGAGGACTCAGGCTACGGTTGCTGGGCTCGCGCTCTTCCTAGCAGAGCTGTGCGTTGTCGGAGTTTCGACATCAGATCACAACGCTAATGCTTTGGCGAAGCTGCCCGCTGACGTGGTCTGGACACACTGGAGGTTGATCCTTTGGCGTGGGATTGGGATTGCGTTTGTGGATGCTTGGCTAGGTTATGTTATCTTTCTCACGGGAACTGGGAGGTGGACCGCGGGCTTAGATGGGCTCCGTGTGCAGGAGAAATTGGAGACTCTGAACAAGGCTTCAGAACTTGTCTACGCCAAGCTGCATTCCGAGAACTTATTACGACAAACGGTGTTGCGGAATAAAGACCTGAGAGAGAAGTCCTTTGAGCTCTGGATGGCGGAGGAGAAGGTTGGGAAGGAAATCATGTTGGACGAGGAAGTCAAGAACGTTCGCGCGAACCTCACGTTGGACGTCACGCAACTTACAAAGGGGGCGGCACAAAAGAGCGAGGGGATGTTGAACACAATAAGCACTTGGAGAGGACTCCCAGCCCAAGTCCCTCCAACAAGCTTTCCACAACCGTCAACAACTGCGTCTTGATTACCTAACGTGCATCCTATCGCCCACTCTCACGATCCGTATCCGCTGCTTTTATACATGTGCATGTGTGTGTGTTTCTATTTTGTACATAGTCGTATAGAATTCGGAGCTGAGGTTTCTTCCTTTTCCTCATTACCAATAATGGGGGTATCTAATATTTGCCCCAAAATACTGCCCAAGTTCATGACACAAGACCCGAAATTTTTGTTTTTTTCCACGAAAACAAATGATGATAATAAGGAAAAAAAAGGGGGGCACCATCAGCTGTTCAGAGAGAACACCCCGGATCACTTTTCAGTCCTTATTTCCAGTTCATCTAGGAGGGTCCCATCAGCGAACTTCCTTCTATTCTCCTGCCACTCAGCCCAAGCCAGCCCCTGCAACAGACAATCGGCCAGATCATCCAACTTGACAACCTTCTTCCTGACGCCGGCCTGAGGGCGCACAAAGTGATCTGCAATGTCCTCGAGTCCCTCAGCGACGTCAAACGTCATCCCCTCCTCAACCCACTCGCTGACCAGGGCGATCTTCTGCATCTTGGTTTTATTCGGCCCGCTAACCTTCCTCTCGACGTACGCCATTTCCCCACCAGCGGTGCGCCTCCGCACGCGACTCATGACCTTTATGCCCTCGTCGATCCAGTAGTCCATGACGCGCGCGGGACTAACGCTCTCGACGCTGGCGGAGATCCTCCTCTCGTCACGGAGACAGCGCAGGGTGGCATGGATCATAGCCTCGAAACGGTTGACGTGCACGATCCATTCCACCACAGCGATGCCGGCGCCGGACTTTATCCGCTGCTGCTCGATCAGGATGGCGTCCAAGGGTGGGAAGCGTTGGAGGAGACTGCGGCAGAAGTTGTTGGCGTGCACGGCGAATATTGCTGGCTCGAAGGACTCTTTTATGGGCTTTAGGGGTGGGTTGGCATCGCGCTCAGCCAGGGATTCGGCTAGGATTTGGCGGAGTTCATCGAGATCTTGGGGTTTTCGTTTCTTTTTCGAGACAGAGGAGGAGGAAGAAGAGGACCTCGTAACTGCTGGGGCCGAGTCGAGGTCTGATTGCTCTTCCATCATGGCATAACTCTCCCCTAAACGGGGACTGCTCCCTGGCCCTTCTTGGGCCGATTCCATTGACCTTGACTTCCCCGTCATTTTCAATCGTTCCGAGAGTGTTTGCCCCCAATTTCTAGACGCAGCCAACTGCTCCATCCCCACAGACGCCTCGGCCACCTGTAAATCCTTTCTCGCCTTTGTCTGGGCCCCAGTATTCAAACCAGGAACAAGTCCTTTCAATTCCTCCATAAACTGCGACATTCTCACCCTCCTAGCTTCCGGTTTAGCCGCCTCTTTCTTCTGCGTCTTCATCTTCTTCTTCCCTTTCCCCTCTTCCACCTCCACCTCCGCCGCCTCCACCTCATCTTCCTCTTCATCCCCGGGTACCTTTGTATTATTCCAAATCTCCATTCCAGGCGGGGTCCTCCCGGCTTCCGTAGGCGGGATACATATCCGCTCCCACGCCAACACCTTCGGTCGAGCCAGCTTCTTCCGAGGGCTGGGTAACTCTATAAAGCAGAAGGCGAGATTCCGAATGCCCATGTCAATACTGACCACCCGTCTCGGCGAATCCATCGGCGCAGCCTTGGGTGAGGTTATCCGTGAAACCATTTGCTCCTTCGTGCCACCCATGTCGAGCCCCAGACTCTTGAGCAGAAACTTGAGCTGTGGCATCTTTAGGTTCAAAAGTGAGGATTTGGAAGGGACGGCCATCTATTTGCCATATGACAGGGGGAAATGACTTTGGAGGTAAAGCGAATGGAGTGTTTCCTTGTGTTCTCTCGTTTTTTTTTTTTTCACGCTGAATTGAGGCGGTTTGGAAGTTTGGATGATGGGAAAGGAGAAAGGAAGGAAGGGGGAAAAAAAAGTTTTGGGGTTTGCATAAATTATCCCATTGAAGTTGATGTTAAGCTTTGTGCCACGGCATTTAGGGTTCGATGATTGCAAGGTTCAAAAAATTTATCGATGAGCCAAACTGTTTTCGCCCCGACGCCCTGGTCCTTACTGGCCAGCGTTTGTATTATCATAAAAGCTCAGTACGAAGGTTCGATATTATTAATATAAAACTCAACTACTCGTACGGTTGCTTTGCTACACAATAATATGATAATAACGGTCAAGGTCACAAAAAATTCCCTCGGATGCCACAGCAGTGCCCGCATAGACTAATAGTACAGCTACGTGCAGAAAGTTCTGACACCCCGGGTGGTACTGTAACACAAAAGGGCTATAGTAGATGTATTATTATGAACTCATACTTAGGTAACCAAATCATACAGGTAACAAGTCAGTCAATGGGTATCATCATTCCCGATCAGTATTCTTCTATTGATTATCCACTCTCTTGAAAATCAAATCTTCTCTGAAAATCAGCAAATGGCACCTCCACATACTTCAAGTATATCCAAACATGACAAGCGGCAGGAAGTGATTTTTCTAAGAAGTCTGGGCTGGGGGTATAAGCGAACAGCTGAGAAAACCAAAATTCCTGTCTCTACTATTCATAATATTGTTAAACGATTTCAAACCCCGGGCTCTTCAGATGACACATCTCGCTCTGGTAGACCATCAAAAATTACAGAAGAAATAGCAGAAACAGTTGATTCCCTAGTTGAGGCAAATTCATGGGCATCTTTAAAAGAGCTTACGAAGAAGCTTCAAGAGCTTGATATTCAAGTTAGTCGTACAACCTTGAACAAGACCGTGAAACGACTTGGTTTCAGTCTACAAATGCCTCGCAAAAAGCTCTTCCTCTATAGTTTCAAAAAGATTCGACGCAAACACTGGTGTCTATGGAAGATTGAATGGGATTTGGATAAGTGGAAGAGAATGGTTTGGTTGGATGAGGCTAAGGTTGAGTTTGAGGGTTATCACTATAATTGAAGGGTATGAGTCAAGCCTGGACAAGAGTTACTCAATCAAAACATTGTACCTACCTTTCGATCAGGAAGATTTGGAGTTGGATGTTGGGCTACATTTACCTATGGAAGTCAGACACCTCTAATTCACCTTCGACAGCGTCAACCTGAAGAATGAACCTCCAATCATGACAGACTCGGTATTAACAGTCATCAATATGCAACCGAGGTCAATGAGCCATACCTGATCCCTTATCTCCTTTCACTTGACAACGAGATAGAGGACTATTGTGTTGTTCTGGATAATACGGGATATCACTTTAGTGATCTCAACAGGACTATTTACCCAAAATATGGGGTTCAAATCCTATGCCTTCCAGACTCTTCCCCCGACCTTAATCCAATCGAAAACGTTTGGAGTATTCTCAAAGCCCGGCTTCGACACCGATTTACAACTATTGAAACTGGACCTAGTAACGAGGATGAATTATGGACTGCGATGGCAGCAGAGTGGGAAGAGATTGATCAAAATATGTTAAATAAATTAGTTAGGAGTATGGGAAATAGGATACGGGCAGTTATTGCAAATAATGGAGGGCATACGAAGTGGTAGTTTGAAGGATAATGAATCTGCTTCTTGAAATACCTGTACATGATAATGCATCTCCTATAGCCCTTTTATGTTACAGTACCAGCCGGGGTGTCAGAACTTTCTGCACGTAGCTGTACTGGTATGCCAACCTGGTTGACTTATGATACCCCGAATCTCAAAAACTAAATTGGTTGCGAGTATTGTCCTGCTTTCTAAAACCCCACCAGAAGGTACCTAAACCTGGGTAATTAACTAGCCCATTTCTATATAATAAAATATTGTAAAGACAAACAGAAAATTATATAATTTTTTTTCACGGGGATCATCTTATCATTTAATAGAAGTAGCAAATTTTCCATATTTGCAGGAGCTGTGCCTGTAATTTATTTATCTATGCATAGCATGACTGAAGGCTGACCTTGTAGGATAAATCAATAAAATAAAAGAAAAATTATAAAAAAATTTTCCTCATAAATATCTACTCTTCATAATCTTAAATAATCTTAATTAATTTGCTTTCATTATTTTTTTTCAGCTAATGAATATATCGACTCCTGTGGGAAAACGGGATATGGGACAATACTTTTAACATAGGCTGTACCGATATAAGATCTCAACCTCACCAACAATGATGTTATTGTGGTGCCCAATTATTCGTTCATCATAATTCAGAAAATCCGGGCAGAATTAAAGCAAGGTTTCGTAGGAACATCACTTAGGAGTAAGATTTATCTACTTACACGTTTCATACTGCTGTGTAGGAAAAGAAGAAAACCATTACGCTGTGCTTTGCATCACACCCAGCAATACAGTCGAACTTGATATGTTCAACACGGACCAACAGCCCAGCCCTCTATTGCCTATCTCTTCTGCAGATAAAAGGCGGGGTTTATGGATGCTACTCCTTGGCCGCTGCTAGGGGGTATAAAAAAAAATCTCTAGACTTTGCTCCAGAGTCTACGACTTGATAGTGGGAAGCACCTTACGCTCGCAACGAATGGCGTGGGAAACTCTGGAAGGGAAATGCGCGAGTGAACGGGGCCTGGTCCCAAAGACGTGTGTGTGGGCATGTCTCTCTGATCTCATTTCCCTAGAAAGATTAGACCTTAAGACTACGTAAATCCTTTGACAAATATTACGAGTGATTAGCCATGATATGCGCATACTGTGGCGGTGGAGGCGTTTCTCCCGGAGCTTAGCATGAACCATACGGACAACTCTAGGCCTCACCCAACGTCATCAGGTCCATAATAGACGATGAATAGCCCGATGCAGCAAACAAGACTCGCTTCCCAGCGATCACTGCTTGAGGAAAATATAATCGTAGGCGCGCACACAACCCAAACTCTTCAAAACCACCGCCAAACTAACCTCGACCCTGCAGGCAGCCGAATCTCTTGCAGCTTCCCTATTCCTCGACGCAAAGTACGACGAGTCCCTCGAAGCCGCAATAAGGTCCATCGAACATTGCATGAAAGCGCGCCTACAAGCCCCTGACGTCGACAAGCCGCGGTTAAGCGAAAAGTGTGAGCAGCTCATCAGGAAGGCCGAGTGGATCAAAAAACTTCAAAAGAAGGCATTGGAGAGAGTCCAGGATGGGGACCATAATCCACCAGCACCTCACCCGAGCAGCTCGGGAATTGCCACTGGCCGAAAATCGCTAATCTCTACCAACAAACTTACGGTTAAAGAGCAAACGCTACTATGGAAGTCGTCTAAGGTGAACGGCCTTTCTTATCCACCATGGGAAAGTGATCCTAAGCCTTCAGAATTTTTCCCGGATGGGCTGTTTTCGTAAGCCACTGTCGTTTTTCCCCCCTGTGATTGGGATTGCCGGCCTGACACGAACGAGAGACCCCTCTGGATTTTTACATCTCTCCGATTCACAGCGATCCATGTTGGCAGCTTGGAGACGGCCGAACGAAATATTTGAGAATGGGGAAGTTTCGTTTCCTGGAGGGGGGCGCACACTTGACCTGACTCAAGATGTTGTCACCGATTGCTCAGTCGTGGCTAGTTTATGTTCAGCTATAGGAAGAGAGGAACACGGTTTCGGGAAGGTAAGTTTTCCTTTGAGATCGGGGGATTTCCTTACCAGGTATGAACTAAGCCCTTAGGTTAGATCCTTTCAAATATTTTATACCCACAAAATAAATATGATTGTCCAATAACTAGTCCTCTTGGAAAATATATCGTCAAGCTCTACTTTAACGGTTGTTTTCGCAAGGTTAGAGTCCTCACGAGCATCAAACACAAATACTCATAGAGCCATTGGTTAGGTGATTGTCGATGATTACCTACCTGTTTCAAATAATTCCCGGGCATTACACGTGACTTGCCGTAACGATCCAAATGTCTTTTACCCTGCACTCATCGAGAAGGCTTATCTAAAGTTGATGGGCGGATATGATTTCCCTGGCTCGAATTCTGGGACGGATTTGCTAGCATTAACTGGATGGATTCCCGAGCATGTATTCCTCCAGTCCGATGATGTTCTACCAGGAAGCCTGTGGAAAAGGATGTACAAGGCATGGAGATATGGTGACGTTTTAATCACATTAGGGACCGGAGGCATGACCAGGAGAGAGGAGATGGAATTAGGCCTGATTGGAGATCACGACTATGCTGTCTTAGCTCTAAAGGAGGAAAAAGGTCAGGGCATGCTGTTGGTCAAAAATCCATGGTCTGAGGGTACTGTATGGAAAGGTGCTCCGGTATTTGACTCGGACGAAGAAGAGGATTTTGATGCCGGTTCCGGGGTTTCCCCCTTTGAAACGAACAAGATCGGAAATGCACTCCCGGCCGCTTCGGAAGAAGAGACCTCTCCCGGTGTATTCTGGATATCACAAGATAATATTTTTCGCCATTTTGCGAGCATATATCTCAACTGGAATCCAAGCCTTTTTGCGCATAGGAATGATACCCACTTCACTTGGGATCTTTCAGGGAAGAGATCCGAAGGCTGTATCGGGGGAAACCCACAATTCTGTTTGGAGAATCCAAACCCACGGCCTGCACTCGTATGGCTGTTGCTAGGGCGTCACATAGTTTCTACAGGATCCTACAAAGCTCAAACCGGGATTGTGACCGAGAAAACAAGCTATATATCATTGTATGTATTCGAAAGCCCAGGAAGGCGAGTCTATCGATCAGAGTCGGCCCTTCATACAGGCCCATACGTCGATTCACCCCAGACCCTCCTCCGTATCGACGCAATACCGCCCAAAACGAAATACACCGTGGCAGTTTCCTCCCAAGACCTATCTAAGACCCAACACACCTTCACGCTCTCCGCATTCTCCCTAAATCCAATCCGCATATCCGAAGCAGAAGACCCCTACAGCTTCCACAGCGTCCTGCAATCACAATGGCTTCCTGACACCGCTGGCGGCAATGCTCAATCTCCGACTTACTCCACAAACCCACAATTCCGCCTCTCCGTCCCCTCAGCCTGCGATCTAATGCTCCTCCTTGAAGCTTGCGATACCCTTCCCGTCCACGTAAAGCTAGTCTGGGGCAACGGAAAACGCGTAGCATCGGTGACCACCCGCGACATAATCACGGAAAGCGGGGAGTACCGCCGTGGTTGTGCTCATGCAGAAACTGCCTCATTGCAAAAGGGCATATACACAATCGTTGCATCGACCTTTGAACCCGGCCAAATCGGCGACTTTACTCTAACTGTCGGGTCTACCATCTCGCGCACTACTGTCACCCAATTACCCTCAGAATCCGCAGGCAAGCTACGCAAAGACCTACAGGGCACCTGGGAAGCAGGTGTGACAGCAGTGACCTATCCACTAGAAGTAGAACGCTTCACTAGGGTCTCTGCTAATGCTCGTACGTTATGGACGAACTCGAGGGCGCAACCGATGCTTAGGATTTCCATCGAGAGGAAGATTGGCAGTCGGAGGAGGAAGACGGAGGCTAGTTCCGGGGGCGAGGGGGAGTTCTCGGACGTGCCGCAGGGGGTTAGGACAGGGGATGTGGACTTGGAGGGGGGATGGGATTACTTGGTTGTTCTTGAGAGGATGGGGAGCGAAGGGGGGAGTAGATATGGAGTTGAAGTGCTTAGCGATGGGGTGGTGCACTTGGGGGAGAGTGATGGGTAGTGGGTATATAGGTTAAATTGCAGTTGTCATTGGACACCGCATGATAGTTTGTGAAGCAAGGCTCTTTCTATCAATCCGATGGAGAAATTTATCGGGGAAAATATCATATAAATCGAATGAACCGAGTGGAGCATGACCCGGAGCAGCACACAAACACCACGTACACGCTGAGCAGGGCGAATAAAAAAGAAAAAGAAAGAAAGTACATCAACTAATCACTACCAAGGCCCCGCCATTTGCGTATATCACGTCGCTACCAAAGCCATACCAATGCGATTACTTAAGCCTATGTTATCAAAAAAAAAACCCCCGTCAGCCTAAATCCCCCCAAGCCCAACATCCAAAAGAATCACAAACCTAGACATAATAGTGCTCTCCCCACCCCGGGGCACATAAGTCCCACGGCTCCTGACAACCTCGAGCATATCCTTACTCTTGTCATCCCGACACTTGATAACGGCCTCGACCCAAGTGATGGGGAGGTCCCAATAACTCTGCTTGAAGGCATCGTACTTCTCGCCGAGGAGCGGCTTCTCGCTGCAAATGAGGGCAAGGAAGTGTTCCAGTACGGTCCACACGCCCTTGACCTCGCCCCTGTCGATGAACTCCGTCAGGAAGCCGTACCCGACGGCCACGTCCGAGCGGATCTGCGCCGCTGCCTCGGAAGCGCGGAATTTCGCGCCCCTGTTGTGCACGCCGCCAAGGTAGGCTACGCACGTCTTTTCCGAGAGCTGGTGCATGAATGCCGGGAACAGATCCGCGTCGAGACCCGGGTTTAAGTCGACAATGTAGGATCGCATGGTCGTGGCCATAGTTTCCATGTCCGACCCGTTGTACCAGACTGGGGTGAAAAGGTTCTTTATCGGGGGTTTGAGGTCGTTGAAGATGATTTCTATAATCTGTGCGAGGGAGTAGGTTGCCAGGTCCACGAAGCCGTTCATGGCATCTTCTAGCGCACGGCGGACTTGATCTTCGTATTTCTTGGAGAGTAGTGGGGCGACGCGGTCTGAGATTTCCTGCGTGTAGGCTGCTGAACGGATTTGGTCGTTTGCCACCGCCATCATGTATTCCAGGATTCCGTCCGGGAGGTCGTCCAGGTCTTCCTTTGTGGTGGCTTTGACGTGCTTGTTTACTTCGTCTGCCATGACCTCTTGCCAACGGACCTGGCGGTTCTTGAGCAGGCGAACGCACTCATCCACGACTCCCGTTACGACGTTGCCCTTGTTGCTGTCGAGCGCGATGTTGAGTTGTTGGTTTATCATGGTGAACATTGTTGGCACGCTGGGCATGTGCCATTTCGAGTCTTCCTCGTTAGGCTGGTGGGTTCGGAGGATGAAGTCCTTTGTGTCGTCCTCCGTTATCTTATTCATCCATTCTTCCATCTTTTTGACGATCAGTTGGGAGTATTCCTTCAGTAGCTCCGCCTCTCGACCGTCAATGAGTTGAGGCTTCAGTTCAGCTGCTTTGATGCCGAGTGCCTTCATGCCCTTATTATATTCCCCGTTCCACAGGATGATGTTTAGTAAACTTTGGCCGTCGAGGTCGGGCTTTTCGATTTGGACTTTGAGAAAGTCGTGCATCAAGCTGTGGTAGATTTCAAGGTATGTGTCGAAGATTTTCCAGCGCCGGGGCATCAACTGGACGAACTCTGTTTTGACGGTTTGCAGA
Organism: Tuber melanosporum; assembly: GCF_000151645.1. NCBI lineage: Eukaryota > Fungi > Ascomycota > Pezizomycetes > Pezizales > Tuberaceae > Tuber > Tuber melanosporum. The sequence goes on from NW_003299074.1 coordinate 605,340, forward strand.
TCGCCAAAGTACCAGCCCAGACACTCTTCTAGGCCTTCTGGATTGTCTTCGAATCGCTCCTTCGCAGCGTCAAATTTAGCCTGAGCGGCGGCTTTTACGCAGGCGAGGAACTTTCCCTTATATCCTCGGGCTACTTTTGGCCCTTTTTGTATCGATTTGAACCTCGGATCTGCCTGTCAGTGATATCATGACAGAAATGGTTTCAGCCGTTTATACCTTGTAGCTAGATCCTGATGATTATTTTGGGCTTCCTGAAGAGCTAGGACCTTCTCGTCGGACCGCTCTTCAGAGTCGATGATTTTTGCAAGACGAACAACAAGACTTCTATTCCCAGCTCGAACCAGCTCAATCAAGCTCATAGAAATGATCCCGACCCTCTCATCAAACATTCCTACAGTATTCTCCAGCGGTGAAAAATAGCTCTCGAGTGTCTCCTTAACATCGTTATCCGCTCGCTCACTCTGGTGCATAACATCCTCTCTGAAATCCTGTAACTGCATAATCGCGAAGTGGATAGGTAGAAGGTTCGGCATCTCATTTGCCAACGCTGGAACCACACTGTCAGTTCTGTGTTGCGCCTGCTGGACAAATTCCCAAACCCACAGTCACCAGAGTCATCCGCGAGCATGCGGTCCACCTCCGCCAACCGAGAATCCAGGCCCTTGAGCTTAGACTTGATCTCTTCCACAGCGACGAAATTCCGGTTAATCTTCGAAATCTTGTTTATCAATGGGAATTCGTCGATCATATCCTCCGCTTCACTGCACAATTTATCAATCTAGGCGTTCGTATCAGTTCGGCCGGCATTTCTTGACGATCGGGGGTGAGGGGGGTGAGGGGGGGTGAGGAAGGAGGTGATACTTTAATCATCTCCTCCTTGATCGCATTCAAGATTTTTTGCCCATCATTGATTGCATTAATTCCGGACTAACAGACAATTAGTAACCAAAGCTCCCGGTAGTCGTTTTGCCCACCGTGGGGGTTATACCTGCGTGACCTTGAGCTGTGTCGCGAGCGCAGCTTTGAGCTGTGTATCAACATGGCCTTTCTTTCGCGAGAATTCAGACTTGAGCGAAGATATCTTGTCAAGGTCCTAAGCGAAAACAATGGTTAAATTAAGCACTTCTATAGCATATATATGGAGGGGAAGTTACTTCCGGGTGTCGTAGGAGCTCGGTGAGCTTAACAGATATGCTGTCGGCTTCGTCCATCGTGACATTGGTGGTTGAACTTCTCCGGGAGATTGCTGTCGCTGTGAGGCTCAACTCCGCGAACGTGAAAAAGAAAGAGCTTGGCATTTTCGGGGATGCGGCGTGGCCAATTAACTCGCGCTTTAGACAACAGAAATCAAAGTGAAGAGGAATATCCATACATCAGACATCAAGAGACAATCAAACTGATGAATTCATAGTTTTCCCATTTCTGAGCACAAAATTGTTCGCCCATGATTCTACGGAAGGAAGACTTGATCCATAGTTGGTCAGATGGAGCCAGTGACAGATTCGAGTGATACTATTAGCAAACAACTATTCACCTATACCTAGTCTGTCATACCATACTGGGTTTGAGATTTTCGGGGGCCTGAGAAATCTTATCTCCACGGTAGATGTTTTTTTCCATACTCGCTCCCCGGTGACACGTGGAGCGAGTGATACTTAGTGATTGTGCACTTAACGACGTCCATTCGATTTCTCATATCAATGTAGAAGAGACACGGCAATTGATAAGAAATCACCACCTCGGTATACATTCTCAAACCTCCCGGCTGAACGAAACCAATTACTGCAATCACCACAAGAAAACCAGAAATGATGACACCTCCCCAGCCGGCAACACGAGACTAGCACTCCCATTGCATTGGAGGGAGTCACGGTATACAAGTTCATAAGTACTAGACAAGTGGGTAGATCTAATTCTCCAAATATCGAGTTTACAAACAAACGGTTCTTCCCCGGGAACCACAGTTCAAGAGATAAGTTAGGGTTCCGGGGAGCAAATAGCCGCGACGGTTATCATTAAGCGGTGATCCGAACGAGCATGTTCCCGGGCGCTCGACCCCTCCGCTATAGTAACGTCATAATATCAAGTTAACTTGGGATTCCACCTTATGAAGGTACCTGGGGGAACGTTTGGTAGAGGGGGGAAGCGGGTGGTGTATAAATATTGCTGGGGGTTCCAACGTGGTGTCCGCCAAGTTGATATCTATCGAACATAGCAACGCTTCAGCCGATTCTTGTATTCCTGCTTCTCACGGTTTTCTCTGTTTTTGGACATTCCGCTACTGCCGCCACTCCTACAACTGCCAATCTTCGAACAGGGCCGGGGAGTAGTTCTAGGTCGAATGGGGAATCTTCTAGCAGAGCGTTGTAACGATGTAAAATGCAGCACATCAACTGGGTTCTTTGAAACAATTTCCAAGCGTAACCTGACGAGGGCTTACAGGCCATTGAACAGCACCTCGAGGACACATGCGAGGAATTACGTCTCACTTGGGCAAATAGGAATTTAGCCAGTTTATAAACCTGACCCTTGATGACCTTCGCAACCTGCGTGTAGAGCACAATCGACGGGAACAGCACAATCCCACATAGCCTGTCGGCAATTGCGAATCCTTCCTGTAACCTGCCTGGAGCTGCAGATCATTAGGACGTCCCACTTCATGACTGGGATTCTGTGCAGCGTCTCGCGATCAAAGCCCACCCCCCTTCACATCGCCGACTTCACTATTCGGCGGTACGTTGAATAGCTTACCCCCGACTCAAAACCACAGCCAACGACTTGCTCCCCGAATTCCGTATCGGAACGTGTGTTTGCACTCCTCGCCACGACCCCAGATTAAGCATATAGCACTAACAAGGGCAAGACATGGAATAGCAGCGCCGGCCGGAATAAGGGGATTTTGGACCAGGAGGGACAGACAAGTCTCTGACACACATGAGCGGAAGATTCCTGTCCACAACGGAGAAACTGCGGGTATCACAGGACGTGCAGATGGTACCACTACAGGGTTCCTCCGCCCCTCCTTACCGCAATCTGTTTGTTCAAAGGAACCTATCACAAGCCCGCAACACCAGCCCTGCCTCCAGCCTCTCAGTCCCCGCAGCCACCAGCCTCGACGAAAAACTAGCAGCGGCCCCTGCCGGCCTCGTCCTCAAATCCGAGCATAGCCCTTAATATAGTCTGTTCCACCCCGAAGACGCATCCAAAGATTGGAAACGTTGTACGATAAGGAGAGACCGAGGGACCATAATGCGCCGAGTGTTTTCCCGGATCTCACCGCGTGGAGGATGCAGGTTACCGATTTTTGGCTGGGAGTCTGAGTGGTGGAGAGGGGCTGCTTGAGTGATTGTGTAGGGTGGATACAAATTCGGTTTTGATAGAGTGTAGTGATCCAGGAGCACTCCTTTTGGCTGCAATTTCTCAACACTTTTAACCTCGGTACTTCTTGGAGGTATCCGCACTAGTAGTAAAATTTTTCTTTATACTTGTATATGTTTTCCTCCTTCCCCCACTTTACCTCTGATGTCCTCTCACTTTACCAGACAGCTGACAAACTTCTCCTCTCCTCATATCATAATCCCTTGTCCTTTAACCCCTATTTCTCTTAACTCCATGCAATCCCTGATCTGATCATCTCCCGTTTTCAACAGTACTAGAGGTTAAGAGTTGCCGAGTGAGATTTTATGAGAACCCACAGGTCGGAGGTCGAATGGTACGTCGCAGGTAGGGGACGCACAGCGCTCGAGTCGGGAAATTTCAAATACTATATAAGTACTCGAATACTCAAATACAAGAGAAACATGTTTATTTTGTTGATATCCCCCCTCTGGGAGGAGAGGTAGGCAAATCACCACAAACTCAGCCCCCAGCTAGAGCGGGGGAAAAGAAAGATACACAGCGCCTTACTCGTATCGGTACCGCGAGAGGTAATTACAAAGTCTTAAACCGTTTCTCTTGTATTCGGACACTTAGGGAGTTACTCTGCATGGCTGAAAGATCGACTCGGCTTTAGCATTTAACACTCGAATCATACTGGAATAACATTACGCAATCACCAGTGAAAAAAGTTCACCTTCCCCAAAGTAAGAAGCGGGCGCACATGGATAATATTATTGGCCCAGCTTATTAGTACCTTGGGTGTACCAGGATAGCTACCGTGCAAATCACTCGCCCTAACAGGAAAAAACGTTTGTTGCGTCAGAAGAGAATATCATTTGGTAAACACCAATCTGATACAAGCCAGGGTACTCGACCCAAACACCCAGAACCCAGTAGAAGAAACAAAAATCAAAATAGGAAACCATCCAATCATTTTACAAGCCACAACAATCACATGATCCGTTCAGTCGTAACACATTTCTAAACCTTACAAAGACCCGCCACGAAGACGAAGAACCAAGTGAAGGGTGGACTCTTTCTGAATGTTATAATCGGAAAGAGTACGACCATCCTCCAACTGCTTACCAGCAAAGATCAAGCGCTGCTGGTCTGGAGGAATACCCTCCTTATCCTGAATCTTCGACTTGACATTGTCGATTGTGTCAGAAGACTCCACCTCGAGGGTGATAGTCTTTCCGGTCAAAGTTTTAACGAAAATTTGCATTCCACCACGAAGTCGAAGGACGAGATGAAGGGTAGACTCCTTCTGAATGTTGTAATCAGAGAGGGTACGGCCATCCTCAAGCTGCTTTCCAGCGAAGATCAATCGTTGCTGGTCTGGAGGAATACCCTCCTTATCTTGGATTTTCGACTTGACGTTGTCAATGGTGTCCGAGGACTCGACCTCGAGGGTGATTGTCTTGCCGGTTAAGGTCTTGACAAAGATTTGCATTCCGCCACGAAGACGAAGAACCAAGTGAAGGGTGGACTCTTTCTGAATGTTATAATCGGAAAGGGTACGACCATCCTCAAGTTGCTTGCCGGCGAAAATCAAGCGCTGCTGGTCTGGGGGGATGCCCTCCTTATCCTGGATCTTTGACTTGACATTGTCAATAGTATCAGAAGACTCCACCTCGAGGGTGATTGTCTTGCCAGTTACTGCAGCATAGGGTTAGTATTTTGCCACCGTAGGTGTGGAATGTGTGAAACCTACGAGTCTTTACAAAGATTTGCATACCGCCACGAAGACGGAGAACAAGATGAAGGGTAGACTCCTTTTGGATGTTGTAATCTGAGAGGGTGCGTCCGTCCTCAAGCTGCTTTCCAGCAAAGATCAAACGTTGCTGATCTGGAGGAATTCCCTCCTTGTCCTGAATCTTAGACTTGACGTTGTCGATAGTGTCCGACGATTCCACCTCAAGGGTAATGGTTTTTCCAGTGACTATAAAAGGATGATTAGAATTTTTTCTCCAACTCGCCCGCCTCCCAATAGGAAAAAAAAAAAACAAGGCTGAAATGAAAGGGTTTATTTAAATAAACTCACGAGTTTTGACGAAGATCTGCATGGCTGATTGTTTTTATGGAAGATGTTTTTGCTAAATGGAAGTTTTGAGTAGAAGAGTTTCGTAGTAGATGGGGGAGAAAGGTGTTTTTAGTGGTGTGGTTGAGAGGGAGGAGAGAAGAAGTCAAAGAGGGAGAGGGGGCAGGCAGTTTAAATACCGTGGCACGCAAACTTATCTCTCACGCGGCGCTACTTGCCGCTCTAGGCACCAACCATTTTAGGCTCTAGGGCTTACCAAAAGCGTATTTGGTGACGCCACCTGCAGCATGCTCCAGTCGTTTCTATGGGGAACCGTCCGCCGCCTCTGTCCTTCAGAGATTTTGTGTGGAGGCTGGGCTTTCTCTCTTTCGCTTCTCATTACTTGTATGATACCGAGGGGAAAAGCCTTTTTTTGCCATCACCATTCATCCGTGGTGATTCCCTCACAAAAAATGTAAGAGTAGAATATAATAATAATTATTATGATATTACAAATCGCACAGATTCGGGTCCGGCCATGCGGGCCCGGAAAAAAAAAAAGACGAAGAGTGTCTTACTCGAGTAGACTACGAGGAAATGACTCGGGGCATCGAGAAGGCTCCGACACCTTCTTCACCGCCACCACCATGGAATACCTTCCACAGCCCACTTTACCTCCATCCTCATCATCATCGTCGTATACCCATCCATGAATCACCGCAGCGCACGCAGCCATAGTAACGTACCGCAGCAAGCGGGAGAAAATAAAATGAAAATAAAATAAAATACGGCACTAACTGCTCGAGTATGGCGGTACTTACAGTATCGTATTTGACGTGGCGGCTCCTCAAGCGAACAATGTATGTACGAGTACAATACTCGTACTGTACATGGCGGTAAGAAGAGGAGTGCATTATTTTGAAATGAGAAAGAAAAAAAAAAAGAAAAGAAAAGAAAAGAAAAGAAAAGAAAAGAGGCGACTCCTACATCGTAAGGATATTATATGTAAATTTAACGTTATGTTAAGCTCAAGCTTCTCTCCCTCCCATTACATCCCTTCCTTCAGACTGTGGACTTGTGTGTGTGTGGTGGATGCTCCCCAGTAACTTAGACTACCGGTAATGGAACTGACACTTGTACCAGACGACTATTAGTCACGCCATCGAAAATATCAACCATGACAAGTACTGTACGTACCACTAGTAGAATATAGTACCTGCACGATCCTACGATAGTCGTAACTGAATGACACTTGTGAACACAACTACTGCGGTATTCTGTACGGCCAAAATCCAGCTCACATTGAAGCCTTCTTGCTTGGGTCTCGGGGTCATGCAGTGGTGGGCGTCTCCGTAAACGTCGTTCAATTCCATTGGTATTGTCCGGGGACAAAATTAACTAGCTGTCAACGGCCGGAAAATCTTCGGTGATGACAACCACACTCCTCCACCAACCCACTATCATGAAAACCCAAAAGAAAATTAAAAAATATAAATACATAGTAGAAATTAATATTTAGTATACCATCCATCAGCCTTAATAATTGCCTCCACCCTATCCACCATTGATCTTGCCAAAGTATCAAAAACCTTTGGGTCCAGAAGTTCCCAACAATGAGTGATAGCCTTCTCTATAATTTTTTTGATCTCATTGACAGGGCCCTTCAGGAGAAATAGCTCAGGATAGTGCTTATGAAGCTTGTCTTTCACCAGAGATCAAACATTTTCAATTGGATTGAGGTCTGGTGAATAGGGAGGAATTTTCATCAGAGAAATTCCATTTCTCCTAAGCCATCTCCTGAAAGGCAGGTGAGTCTTAGCATTGTCAATGATCAAAAATACCTCTTCCTCCCCAACATGCTTCTTGATATCCTCCCATATTCCTGGAAAGTAATATTGATCATAAATATCAATAATTGACTTTCCAGTCACTCTACCTCCAGCAGAAGTAGGATCAGGAAAAACAGGTAAAAAAAAGACCATGAGTTTGACCATAGAAACAACCAGTCATCATCTGACTAATCTTTCTCTCTCCTTTCCTAGCAGTAGGTTCAACACAATCCTTATTCCACTTTTCTTTTGGCTATCTAAATACCCATTTTCTTCTCTTTAGGTTGGTGGTGGGGTCCAATGGTGGTAAATACCGTCTGGAGGAAGTACTATGGATGGGATAGGGGGTGAAGCCCCCTCCTCCGTCACATTCCCCTAGACAGTATCGTTTAACTACGATACAATTTATCGATTACATTAAGGAAAACGCAATTCCCATCTATCCATTCCACATCGGCCCAGTTCGCTAAGCGAGGGTCATGGTTAAAGCAACCTATAACCGGGCGACCGTGAACTATCTGAGTTTTCCAACAGTACTTGTCCGTACTGGTAAACTCAGCCTGTGAACCAAACCAACATTTAAATACATCCATACGCGTAAATTCCACATCGTTGAAAACCACATAGTTGTAAGTCTCGCGATATAAGGAAAGATTAAAGAAACCCGAAAAGAAAATATGAGACCCTAAACTCTGCGCCCATTCGGTCTTACCGGTCCTTGTAGGACCGTATAAGATCAAGGCCAAAGGTCGTAAACCAAGGATACTCCTACATGAATCATCGCGATACAATGAAAGGAAACGATTACACCAAACCACCAAATCCGAAAGCAAATCCCAACTCTCAACAGGATAAGGAGATTTATATACATTTTCTACGGTCGGA